>NW_026900783.1:1445000-1465000 GCF_033783945.1 Neopsephotus bourkii
TGAGCATCTTTAGGTGGTGGTGGGGGGGAATTCCAGAAGGGAGATTTATTCCTTTTCTTGGTTTTGACATTTTGTGAATAAAGCGAGATGCGGGTTATTTATGCTGGGATGTTGCCGCAAAGTCCTTATCTCCATGTGGCACTAAACAAGGATTTGTTGTGGGATTTGAGAGGGCTGTGTAGTGCTTCAGTGTTAAGCACCCAAAACTCTGGGGGACTGGCACTAATTTCCTCTCTCTCGTAAAACAACATAGTATTCATAACAACTCGAGAGGCTTGACATAAGTAATGATGGCATATGCAGGCGAAGATTACCACCCCAACAGTGTAATCAAGGTGCTAGGTACTAATGCAAGTTAAATTGAGACAATAATGCTGAAACTTGCATTGTGGGATTAGGAGAGTACTTGAAATGCTGACATCGGCATCTCCTGGAAGAGCGCCTGTCTTCCTTTCAATTCCTGTTTATACTTAATGACCTCAAAATTTGTATGTCGTTAACACCGTGTACTGAAGTGGGAGAGAACAAGGGTTGGGAGGGAGAAGATTCCCTGCCTTCCTTGACTCTTGTCTCTTCTGGAACTGACCCAAAGTCATCCGTGCCGGCAAACGCGTTATCGCCCGGCCGATGGCAACGGGAAATAAAGTTGTATTAAAATTTGATGCTCAGATCAATATTGTGGCACCCAGGTAATTAAAGTGGGTTTGTTTGTTTGGCTCCTTATAAATAAAAAGGGCTTAATACAGACTAATTACACAGAGCCGTCCGTATACTGTAGGATAATAATGGCGGCAATTTAAAGTGATATTAAATGAGAATTAATAAAGGAATATTGAGTCACTTTGACTGCATTAAGCCCCACGAAATGATTTCTTATCTCATTTTAACTTTCTGTCCACAGTTTAATGATTGATAAGCTTGGAATTTTTATAGAGGTAATCTAAAACTATATTTGGTTGCTACATTGAATTAATAACAACAAACCCTTGTTTTGTGTTTATCAGCATATCAAGAGAGATGCCCCCTTTTGCTTTAATGATCCTAATTTGTATAATACTTCTGCTGGATATTCTGCTGTGTTACATGTGCATTTAAACAGTGTTTTGACAGTGGTTTATTTGTGTTGTGAAGCACAGATGTTCTCTGGGCAGTTTGCGCTTATGTGAGGTTAGTAACTTACTCAGATCTAAAGCAGGTTAAAGAAAAGGTAGAAGTCAGCTTCAAGAAAAACTGAAATCACATTTAAATTCTGAAACTAAGATTGTAATTAATCATATTCCTTTTAAAATGACTTCTGGAGACCTGCATAACAAAACTAAATGTTGGCTTGAGTATTTCCAGTTGGAAATGAAGCGAGTAGGTTAACTCTCCAACAACTATTGCTTCTGCCACCAACTCATGGAGCAACGTACCCCAGATTAAAACCCATCTAATGGGAGACAGAACTTCTTGGAGGCTCTTTTAATCTCTGAGGTGGACAGAAGGAAAAGAAAGGAGGTTTTGAAGTTTAAGTCCACTTTATCTATGTGATTAATGCGTTTAAATGTGTTTCAGTGCTGGTTCTTTATTGCAGCTCCTTGTGCCCTCATCCCAGCCTGTTAGCATCCCTGTCCTCCTCTGGGTTGTGGAGCAATGTGGAAGGTCAGGACCTCGTGCCAAATGCCATATATGTATATATGTGTATATATATATATATAAAAAACAATTTACTGGTCCTGTTCATTAATTTCTGCCTTTGAAATGCCATGTCAGGCTTCCCAAGGAGCTTGTGGTGCCAGTGTCCCCTGGACAGCTTCTCACCATGGTCCGGTGTGAGTTCCTGATGAAATTACAGGTGCAGGGGAATGCAGAATTAGAAACATATCTGATGTTGCAACACTCGTGAAGCTATAGCTTTGTTGATGACAGGACAATTCCGTTTTTGACAGTTTAATTTACTGTTGCCAGTGGACAAGAGCAAGAGGAGAACGTCGGGTTAGGCACCTGCCCCCTCACGCTGTGTTTCACATGCTAGGTTGCAAAATCATGACTCCCTCAACCTGTCGTGCTCAAATGAGAAGGTTTTCAGCTGGGGAAATGGAATACATCAGTGCAGGTAATATTGCCTGACCTCATAAAACAAAAGGAAAAATTGCAGATTCTGACAGCCATTATGAATCTTGTATCAGCATCCGAACGGCTCTGAGCCGAGGTGCAGCACATGTTTGTAATAGGAAAGGAAAAAAACCAAAACAGGGTTGCCACGTTGCCTCGCAATATGGAGCAAAAAATGACTTGTCAGTAATTTGTTCTGGGATGTTAAAGAGGCTGTTGAATTCACTGGTTACACACACAGCCAGCATTTAGCCTCGAGCAGCGTGCGGAAGGTGGTCTGCTCCACTTGGGCAGGGGCTGGGGTGGCAGTGGGATTAAAGGACCTCATGTCTTAGGCAAGCTTTGTTGGTTCAGAAATCGCTGAGCCTTTCTAATAGCACACACCATGAAAGTGCAAGTTCTTTTGCTCCTAAACCAGGTAATTCTGGTTTTGAAAGCTTTTGGACTGCAATGTTTTCTTCAAAACCCTCAGCGTTACAGCATCGACTATATACCATATAATGTATACACAGTATACACAATATATATTTCTATTTACAGAAGAAACTTTGAATACAGTTGTTCTCTCCAATTTCATACTTAGTTTTCCTTAGCTCTTAATTTATTTGCTCATATTTCTTTATTTGATACTTTATCCATCTCAATCTTCTTTGGGTTTCTTTGTGTTTAGTTTTAGCAAGTTGTGAAAGTATGCATTATCAGAGTGATTTAGTAAGGCAAGTTAGTTAAGGATGGAGTCAGTCATTAGACACATCTATTTGTGTGCTACAGATGCTTGGAGCTTCTTGCATACTTTTGTTGCCTGGGCTGTGGGTGATAATAAAGTAGTTCTGCGAAAAGTCTTTTAATCAGATTAGTTTGATGTGCTTTAACAATTTTTAAGTTTGAAATTCCTCTTTTATCTAGGATTCTTTTAGGCTTTCTATGCTAAAGACTTCTTAATGTTGATTTGAAAAGGCAAAGGCCATTACATTACATCACTTGTCAGGTGGTGGGTTTTCTGTTGTGCCCCAGATAATACCAGATAAAGGTGCTTCTTCCTCTGCCCTTATAGATAAGACTGTTCCTTCCGTGGTTCTCCTGTAGAGAACCACTTTAGACCTATAGCAATAAGCTTTCAGCATCTTCTGCATCATCTGCTTTTCCAAGTTTCTTTTTATTGGGGGTTTGTGGGTGTAGCTTTAGTGCTCGATGTCACTGCTTAGACCTGGACCGTGCAGTAGCTTCATCTCGTGCTGGCTGATGGAGAGCATTGCTCAGACTTTGCTCTTAGGGGAATAAAAGCCCTTTTTGCCTCAGCTAATTGGGCTGCTGTATGTGTGGGCAGGTTATCCTCTTTTCCAGCCGCTGTGCTGGTGTTTACCGTGTCCCCTCCTTACATGGAGCCTCACACACGCCACCGCTTTCAGCCCCTTTGTGTTTGCTGGAACTCGAGTGCACTTGAATTAAATTGCAGCTCCTGAATGTGATGAGAGCAATGGGATGTTGAAGGAAAACAAAGCTGGTAGGGCAGGAAGGTCCATGGCATGCAGTGCTCATGACCCACCAGGAGCGAGGTATCTCTGTCTCCTCATCCACTGACCCCAGGAAGAGTACGGGGGGAGGCAGTGGTAGGAAACAATTTGAAAAGGCAAACCTAGGAAATTAGATTTATTATTATTGCTATTATCATCATCATCATTATTTGGTTTCATAGTTAAGATTAAGATCTAAAAAATGTCTAAAACACTGGCTTTTTCACTCGTGAGGAACATCTGTGCAAACCAGTTGAAATACATAGCATTAGTAATATTACCATCGCAGACTGGTTTGGGTCGGAAGGGAGCCTTAAAGCTCCTCCAGCTCCAACCTCTGCCACGGGCAGGGACCCCCTCCACTGGAGCAGCTTGATCCAAGCCCCTGTGTCCAACCTGGCCTTGAACACTGCCAGGGATGGGGCAGCCACAGCTTCTCTGGGCACCCTGTGCCAGCGCCTCAGCACTCTCACAGGGAAGAGCTTCTGCCTAAGAGCTCAGCTCAGTCTCCTCTCGGGCAGGTTCAAGCCATTCCCCTTGGCCTGTCCCTACAGGCCCTTGTCCAAAGCCCCTCTCCAGGTTTGTTGTCTGCTCGTATCTGCTTCTTTACAACTAGAAGCAAAGAGGGTTAACGTATACTGTGCTAGTGGAGAGGTAAGGAGGGTGTTAGGCACCTGAAGGAAAAAGAATGAACTGAGATTTGTGGCACTGCAGCACATCACTGCAACTTTTTTAGTGATATTGTGGAGAATCACTGCAGTGTCCATTCAAACAGGAATAAGGCTACGAACTGTGACGGGCTTATGGCACCTTCTGTATCTGTAGTTATTAATCGATCAGTTTTCTGTTAATTGGCATTTAATGAACTGAAAGCATTGGTAGAGACTTTGCTTTAGAAAGGTGTTGCTTTACCCAAATGGGCGTTTCAGGGGGTTATTTCTAAAAAGAAGCTGAGAGTGAGAAAGCTTCTCTTAAAATTCAGATTCCTTTCAGAGAGTGAAAAATCACCTCTGGTCCATACGGCTGCAGCTGAACAACACCGAGAACATCCTTTCCCCCTTCAGCCAGTTTCACATTACTGGATGGCCACGTCTTCCCTTCTTAACGGCTGAAATGGTTTGCAAAGGCCACTTCAAGTTCCTCGGCTTTTCACTCCCTTTTGTGTGAGACTGTCAGCGCCCGAGCCCTGGCCGTGACATGCACAGACCGGCTGGTTTTTCTCCTTCAGATCAGCGGCTCTGGACAGCTTCTCTTTCTCTGGCAGCCGCCTCAACCTGCTCTGTCTTGTCATCTCCGAGTTCAATATCTGCTGCTCTGAAGGAGGAAAAAAACCGCGATGGGCTGGACCATTGTATTTGGTCTTTTGACCCTCCATGTTGCCCATGAGCAGTGAAGGATAACTTTTGACAAGCCATGTCAGATGTGACAGGCAATCTAGTTGGGTTGAGTGGAAATGTGCTGTACAAGTTTGAAGCCTTAGTTGGGGGCATTTTCCTGGTGTTCAGTGCATTTAAATTGACACCAGACCTCAGTGGTGCTCGTTGCAGAGCCCCGCGTTTCCAAAGCGTGTGGATTTAACGGCTCAAATGGAAGCCTTTCATAAGCGTTTTGCATCTCATTCCACCATGCCGATGCAGTATAGCCCCTCCTGTGTTTTGTTTGCCATCCCTCAGGAACACACATTAAATTCGGTTTTCATCTCTGAGTATGTTTGATTGTTATTTCCTTGTAGGAGGTTATGTTTTACTGTTCCATCTATTCCTGTGTTTCCGTAGGTCATCTGAGTGCGATGTGATAGACAACTCCAAGTGCACTCTTATGATAGAAGATGTTGAATATTGCAAATCATTCCAAGGAGCGTTGAAGGAACCTTGCTAACCTTGAAGCTGCTTTCATTTCCAAATTAATTATTCAGAAATGTTGATGATAGAACTTCAGTGTGAAGCTTGTTTTCTGTAGTGTTACAGAGGCTTCAGTCAAGATCTGTTCTTACAGTGTTCCATCATTAATGGGGTGTGATAGGTAGTTCCACTTTTAAATTAGATTACTTCTCATTAAGGGTGAGAAAAGCCAGCAGAAAACATCCTCCCTGTTAGCCTGTCGAAGCTGACACTGCTGGTGGTCTGCATCACTCTGAATTTCTCCTTTCTCTTACCTACTGTGAGCATAGAATGAATCAGACTGGTTTTTGTTGTAAGGGACCTTAACGCTCATCCAGTTCCAACCCGTGCCATGGGCATGGACACCTTCCACTAGAGCGGGTTGCTCCAAGCTCCATCCATCCTGGCTTTGAACACTGGTTCTGTTATTGAAAGCAGTTTTGGAATGTCGTAGGAAAAACGTGCATTTTGGATGTAAGAATTCAGTTTGTCTTGCTTTATGGAAATTTCTACCATACATGTTCCTTGTCTGGAGTGGCTGTGACTGGGGCATCTCTTCAGTATCTCCCTAGCATTTTAATTCCCTTAAATCACAATTAATTAAATAATCAGTCATTTCTAAGAATAAAGGTTCTTCCTTGCCATGAGCAAATAACAGTCCCTCGTTTTCCAGAGCTCTCCCTGAGCTGCCCAACGCAGCAGGGAAGGTGCAGTTGTCTTTCCGTGGTGGTTCTGTCCTTTCCTGAGATTCCCAGAGGGGAACAATCTCCATACAGCATTCTCTTCCCATTTCAACTAGTGAATCCTTTTGGAAATACATGAAGTGTTTTAAAGATGAGTATGTTACTGGTAAATGAGTAATTCTTTCATGGATATTGCTTTGGATGTGGAGCAGTTATCCCTTCTTTTTTTTGACGATGTCACTGATGGGTCTTTTACAAGTGTTGCAGTTCCTGGCTGGTAAAGAACTTCACTTTAAGGGCTTTAAGATCCTTTAAGTAACTGAAAGATCATTTAATTGTCTGTTTAAATAGTTAGTATTTGCCTGGGGGTGAAATAATAGCTCCTTACTTAGCATGGACTGAATCTTGGGGTCTGTTGTGATGGCCTGTCTCCTCCTATAGATGTTCTGCTTGATTATTTATGGTTTGATGATTGTCTATGGAGAAATGAGTTAAATCACTTAATGGCATAAGAGATTTAATGTCACAGAAGAAAATGCTCACAAAAGCAGATATTTTTATTGACCACCTTTCTGTATGAGGTTTTTTTGTTTAGAAAGCTAAATCTCTTCCATTCTTACCACAAATAGAACAAAAATACCTGGGCAGGTGGCTAAATAAACCTAATCTGTTACCAGTAGTAATAGTCTTCAGTGAAGCAGTGTTAGGAGCTGGGTGTGAATCGTAGACTGACTGACTGGTTTGTGCTGGAAGGGAGCTTAAAGCTCCTCCAGCTCCAGCCCCTGCCACGGGAAGGGACCCCTTCCACTGGAGCAGCTTGATCCAAGCCCCTGTGTCCAACCTGGCCTTGAGCACTGCCAGGGATGGGGCAGCCACAGCTTCTCCAGCACCCTGTGCCAGTGCCTCACTACCAGAGACACTTTAATAGCCATGGTCTCTGAAGGACCAGCATTGGAGGAGGATCCAAGTCTCCATTGTGTGGCCCCCACCTCCCTATCAGCTTTCAGTGTAACCCACAGCTCTCAGCCATAACACGGAATGTCTTGTTCTGGCTGTACCACTGTAGCCTTCACCAGCCTGGTGTGTTCCTTCCTTTCATTCACCTTGGGAGTGCGATGAATTTCCTGCTGATAAAGGCAGCTGGAATTTCTCCTGAAAGATTATTCAGGGTTATGCCTAATTCAGCAGCCAACAATATCTCCTTTTTGTCCTAATGCTGGTAATGACATGGATAATGATCTTCGTTCTGTTGACTTAAGGGGAGCTGTGAAGACATCCGTGATTACACAGAGAGATGGATTTCTTAGGGCTCCACAGGCTTCCCAGCAGCAGCTTTTATTCTATAGCACTGTCTGGGCAGACCGCCGCTGGCTGTGGGACCATGCCCCCCCCCATGTATATTTTCTTACACATATATATGCTTTCATTGCTGAGATTTTAGTGTTATTATTACGTTCACAGCACAGAGGTCTGCTGCGTGGTAAGGTATCTTACCTTTATTTTTAATGTAGTCTCAATGGTTGTTGGACAAAAAAGCCTCCTTTTGTGTATCATTGGGGTTAAGTTTCTATGGTAGTTAGGGTGAGTTTGGCAGAGACTTTGGGTTTGCTGTGATTTTAATGCAGTTCCAGTTGCATTTGAGCAGATCTTGCATAATATTAAGCATTTGGGAGAAGCTGGAGAAGAAACTGCCTGGACACCTCACAGCTGCCTTCCAATATATGAAGGGGGGCACAAGGATGCTGGAGAGAGACTCTTCATCAAGGAATGTAGCAGTAGGACAAGGGGTGATGGGTTCTAACTGAAACGGGAAGTTCAGGTTAGATAAAAGGAAGAAGTTCTTTACTGTGAGGGTGCTGAGGCACTGGCACAGGGTGCCCAAAGGAATGGTTAATGCTCCATCCCTGGCAGTGTTCAAGGCCAGGTTGCACAGAGTCTTGGGTGACATGGTCTAGTGTGAGGTGTCCCTTCCCACGGCGGGGGCGTTGGGCTTAGATGAGCTTTAAGGTCCCTTCCAACCCAAACCACTCTGTCAGTCTCTGGGAGGGAGACGGATGAATTCCAGCTCCGGGACTCCCATTCCTCATGGCACAGGCAGGGCTTTCAGCCAGCATCCCTGCCCATACCTCAGGACCCTGTGACAGGCATCTCCAGGGCATCACGCCCTGACAGCCGTTCTGGTAGTAAATACAAACAACGTGTTACCCAAACATCGTGCCAAGAGCAGCACTTCTCTGTGCTGGTACAGAGCTGCTCAGTCATGCCAGCGGGGTGACACTTTTGGCAGTTGCTTTCTTTGACCCCAGATATCACTGATGTGTTTGTTTTTTCTTCCCAGTAGATGTGATTTTCTTCATAAGCCATTCACATGTGAATTAAAAACAAATTAGAACTGCTGGGTCAGTTAAGGCTTTTAAAGGGAAAAAAAAAATAGACACAGAGCGAGCAGTTGGCAATAAACTTGTCCTTTTTGGCACCTGGAATAAAAACAGTAACTTAACAGTACCTTTATATAGCACATAAAAATATAATTCAGGAGAAGAATTCAGAGGTCACAGCAAGTGGTTAGCTAAATAGCTCTAGGGAGTTAAAATAGTTTGCTTATACAAAGATAAGGTGATATTTTATGCAGGGAGCCTATGTGTGGTTCCAGAGCGTGATGGGTTTATGTGCAGTAAAACAGCTTTGAAAATAACGTGCAGAAGAAGTGAAAGAAAACTCTTTTTGCAGATTGTAAAACGTACACATTGGAACTTAGGAGGTGGCTGATTCTGCTCAACTCAAGAACACCCTTCATCCTTTGCTGTAATCAGTTTGTTGTGGCTGTATTGTTTCCTACCAACAGCCTCCTTCATTTCTTTTGCCACACGTTGCTTCTGTTGTTAGGCATTGTTATGCCCCAAAATCCCATCTTGGCCATGAACAACTTGTGGTAGAACGTTTCGAAGGTGTCACGTCTCAAGGGACTCCCTGGCATTTACATTTGGCTGCCACACTGACAGCTCCTCAGGGTCCCTTTGTTCCCAGAACGGTTTGGGTTGTGTCGCTGGGTACTTGATTGGCTTTGCAGTGGGACGGTGGGTAGGGTTTACCCAAAGAAACTCTTCTTTGGTGTTATGCATCAGTGTTTGTTGAGTGCTGGTACAAGGATGTGTATGTCCATTGGGAGAAGTTTATGGTGTGTCTTCTATTCTTCAATAGCTGCTATTGAAAATGCGTTTACCTGACTGTATATAAAATATATGTATATTCAATTAAAATAACCTTTTCAACCAGTAGAAAGCAGTAACTCTGATATGTGTATTTGGATTCTTCCCTGTGAGGGTGCTGAGGCGCTGGCACAGGGTGCCCAGAGAAGCTGTGGCTGCCCCATCCCTGGCAGTGTTCAAGGCCAGGTTGGACACAGGGGCTTGGAGCAAGCTGCTCCAGTGGAAGGGGTCCCTGCCCATGGCAGGGGTTGGAGCTGGAGGAGCTTTAAGGTCCCTTCCAACCCATTCTTTGGTTCTTGTAAATCCGTCTCAAAGTTGAAGAAATTACACACCCAAAGCCCTCCAGGAGGGATCTGAAGTTAATGTCTGTTTCTTCTGAAACTAAAGCAGTTTGTTCTCAGCCAAACTAAATCTGAAAGTGCTTTCAACTCTCAGGGGTGTTTTCGGTTGGGGGGGGGGGTTTAGCTTTTTATAATGTCAACTAGTCCTAGACATTAAACCTAATAATACCTTCTCATTTGAATTCAAAGTCTTGTATACAAATACACAACGAAGTAAAGTAATTAGATTCTGACAGATGATTTGCTCAAACACTTTATTCATTGAAAAATGTCAAGTCAACTACAAGTATTCATAAACCTCTGTCAAGTTCGGCAAATAATTTTGAGCAGGAAAATATTCTTGGGTTTTTCTTTAAAATTGACTTGAGATTTACTTTATTATAAATCAGAAGTGTAGATCCTTGTGGCTGGTTGTGTCTGTTAGCATCAGAGATTTCATACTGGACTGGCACAGAGTGGTATGGAGAGGATGCAGTCTTGTTCTGGTACCTACCCCCTGCTTCTAGTGATGAAAATGAATCAGCATTCTGAGTGGCCATAACTACTTCTTGCAGACAAATGTTGCGTTTGCTCCAATAAATGTCATGAGTAATACTTGTTTTTCTTCTTATGTATTTTAGAATGGAATAACCTTTACATCAGATGCTTTTTGCAACTTCTAAACGCAAAACAAGAGGTGTTACAGACCATATTTCACTGAGCTTAACAAAATGCCTCACACTGCTCCAGTCCTTTTGAGTTACTTGAGACTTAGAATCACAGAATCATAGAATAGCTAGGGTTGGAAAGGACCTTAAGTTCATCAAGTTCCAACCCCCCTGCCATGGGCAGGGACACCTCACACTAAACTGTATCACCCAAGGCCTCGTCCAACCTGGCCTTGAACACTGCCAGGGGTGGAGCATTCACAACCTCCCTGGACAACCCATTCCAGTGCCTCACCACCCTAACAGGAAAGAATTTCCTCCTTATATCCAATCTAAACTTCCCCTGTTTAAGTTTTAACCCATTACCCATTGTCCTACCACTATGGTCCCTAATGAAGAGTCCATCCCCAGCATCCCTGTAGGCCCCCTTGACTTACCTGTGCCAAATCCATCTCCTGGGGCTGGTGCACATATTTCTATGCCTTCCCTGATAGTTGATTGTGAACCAGATGAGAGGGACAGGAGAGGTGGGATCTGTAGGCCTGAGGCCATTGATGCTCTCAAGAGTGATGTTCCATGTTGTGCTGCCTGATGCCATGCTTTGGGACTGTAGCGTATGCCAAAGGCCTGCACATCCTTCAGCCCAGAGTGGTAAATCTTACAGTATTAAAAATACTCCAGCATGAGTTTCATTCACTCTGTGGGTTTCACATTGAAATTGAAGTTGTTTGCAAATGCTTTCAAAAATCAGCACTGAAAACCAACAAGAAAAGCCCTACCCAAAAGTGGCGGCCATTGATACCGCAGGAGGGTGTGCTTTGCAGTAGCAAACACAACAGTGATTTCTTATTTCAGCTTGAGCACTGTAGATTTTGATTTAGAATCTTAATTTCTTTCATTAAGGAATTAAGCAATTGGTTAAATTGCATGAGAACATGTTCAAACATATGGAAAAGATGTAGATGATGACTGATGCTAAAAGGGTACATGCCCCATAACACACATAATAATGTGGCCGTCCAGGGCTTCATTCCTTAGGGCATGTGATTTACATTGGCCAACCTCAAATTTGATGTCACTTTTTATCTATCCAAATTAATGCATTTGTTCTCCAGTCAGAGACAGAACCTACTAATTCCTGTAGCTGCATTGAAGGCTGTCAGCAGGGTTTGGCCGTGGCCTCCAGCTGCAGACAGATGTTGGCAAGGCTGTTTCATGTGCCCTGTTTGTGGAATGCAGGCAAGGAAGGATCTGCCTGGGGGAAACACTGCTTTGGGCTTTGGTCCAGATCCATCCCTCCAACACTGGGGTAGCCACTGAATATAAAATAAGCGGTCTCCCTTTGCTGTATGGAAGGTATTTCTGCTTTGGTGGAACAGAAGCCTGGACAAAAGTTGCTTCTGCCACCTCCTTGCCCTAATTAAATCTGCCATGAAATAACTTCTAGAATTGGGATCTTGTGAGACTTTGCCTTCTGTGTTCCTCCTTGGCTGCTCACCAAAGGGCAGGAGAGGAAGAAGCTCTTCCCTGTGAGGGTGCTGAGGCGCTGGCACAGGGTGCCCAGAGAAGCTGTGGCTGCCCCATCCCTGGCAGTGCTCAAGGCCAGGTTGGACACAGGGGCTTGGAGCAAGCTGCTCCAGTGGAAGGGGTCCCTGCCTGTGGCAGGGGCTGGAGCTGGAGGAGCTTTAAGCTCCCTTCCAGCACAAACTGCTCTGTGGTTCTATGATCCTTCCTCATGTGCCAGTGACATGGGGCGTTGAATGCTTCCCATCCCTTGGCATCTCATGTTGGGTACCAGGCTAACCCAGAATCTCAGCCAGAAGAGGCCTCTCAAGGCAGACACCCGTCCTTGGCCTGAACCTTTTCTCTGCTCCCTGCTTTGGCTCTTGTATAAATATCAGCTGCATTTCCACCAGGAGTTATTGCTGTTATATATTTTACAGACACTTTACTGTCATCTAAGTGGTTTATTTTATTCCCATAGCTAGGAGAAAACTACAAAAGGAATTTTGTAATCTGAATGTGATTGTGGGCAGAGAGTAATGTTTTGAAAAGGAGCTGAGAGTAAATTATATCACTGCTTTATTGTGTTTAAGGGGGCTTTTCTATTGTGCTAGGAGTTAACATTCGTTCTCCAAGTTATTAACTGGATGTGGTTTTATTATGACTGTGTGTTTTGTCAATATATGACTTTTTTTGTTAGGCTTTGCGGTGCCAGTTAGGCTGCAACTTTGGCACCACTCAAGTTTAAATATGTAAACTCAGCTGGTGTTGAAAGTTTGTTTAGGTTTTACCTCCCTCTCACATGCAGCAAATAAACACTTTTTTCCCCCTGCAGGTTATTTATAGAGGGGCTTTCTGTTGGGCACGCTGCTGTTCCACCGGGTTGTTTTGACAGATCGTATTTGGAGAATCAGACTCCAAATATTTGTAAAGCCGTACGAGATGGGGCTCGGTGCAGGTGGAAGTTGTGATTCTGGGGTGACCTTTCAAGCTGCCACTGTAAGTGGGTTTTCTGGCAGGAGGTTTGGTGTCAATGACAGAGCCTTTGCTGCCTCCCCGGCTGTGCCGGAGCTTTGCCTCTGCTTGGTGCCTACTGAAACCTTGAGGGATGATGGAAACAGCTTGTGCTGATAGCCCAGAGCCCCCTGTGTGCTGGGCTGCACCCATGGAGCAGCAGCTCAGGGAGGGGATCTTGCCCCTCTGTTGCGTGAAGGGGAGACCCCCCCCCTGCAGCCCTGACCCAGCTCTGGGGCAGCAGCACAAGAGGGATGTGGAGCTGTTGGAGCGAGGCCAGAGGAGGCCATGGAGATGCTGCGAGGGCTGGAGCAGCTCTGCTCTGGAGCCAGGCTGAGAGAGCTGGGCTGGGGCAGCCTGGAGAAGAGAAGGCTCCTGAAGGGGAGACCTGAGAGCAGCTCCAGTGCCTAAAGGGGCTGCAGGAAACGTGGAGAGGGGCTTCGACAAGGGCCTGTAGGGACAGGCCAAGGGGAATGGCTTGAACCTGCCAGAGGGGAGACTGAGCTGAGCTCTTCGGCAGAAGCTCTTCCCTGTGAGGGTGCTGAGGCGCTGGTACAGGGTGCCCAGAGAAGCTGTGGCTGCCCCATCCCTGGCAGTGCTCAAGGCCAGGTTGGACACAGGGGCTTGGAGCAAGCTGCTCCAGTGGAAGGGGTCCCTGCCCATGGCAGGGGCTGGAGCTGGAGAAGCTTTGAGGTCCCTTCCAACTCAGAACCTTCTATAATTTTGTGGGCATGATACAGAAGAGAGAAGATCCTTCAGACCCTGAAAAAAGCAACAGTGATTGTGAGCAAATTAATGCAGTTGTGGTAATGCAAATTAAGATGTCCATGGTGCGGAAAGGGCTGGCTGCCATGGAGTCAGGTCTCACCAAAGACAGTGGAGGAAGAGTGATGGTGGGGTACCTGTCTGCATCCAGCAAGTACAGCCTTGGAGGGAAAACCATCAGCTTCAGCACAAACTCCTTCTCTGACGTGCCTTAAATAGAATGCAACCCTTTTAGGACAAAAGAGTGTTCCAATGCTATTAAAATTATGAATCAGATTAGTTAGTTTCATATATTTAGTGTATGCACCTATTATTAGCCTACCACCCGTTCTGCCTGTTGTTCCTGAAGATGTTTTCAGCCTCTTAGGAGTATTGTTCCTAATCTTTTTCCCAAGAGAGGGCAAGAGCTCCTGCATAAAAATTGATCCCACTGAAGATGTGCTTGTTTTTCTGGTTACCTCTTAAGTTCTCTGGTAGTCTGTAGACATGAAAACGTCTACATATCACATACAGAAAAATCACTGAGCTCCTATAGATAGACTCTTTATAGGTCATGCCTCTGGAGGCAGCATCCTTGGAAAGCTCAGGAAAACATTCAGGACATTAATTCTTTTCATCTCTGTAAACCCATTTTGGTGGATGATGAAGTGCATCCATGACCCAGCTTTGCACCAGTGGCTTTTGTGCCACATCTCTCACTAGTACTCAGTGTTCCTTTGATCGGTTCAGGAGCTAATAAGTCAGACAAGGAAGGAGTTTTAGGAGTATTTGCCAACTGTATCCATTTGGATTCATACAAAACTGAACTCCTGCAATATATACTAGAAATACTGCCATGTAAATATACTCTTGAAACTCTCAGATGAAATCAGTGCATTTCCTTTCGGTGACAAAGGACTTCATTCCAAACAGATTAGCCATAACTAATAAAATCATACCACAAGCCTTACAGTTTGATCATTTCCCACAGCATTATTCTAGTAAGCAGGCAGAGTGAGGACAAGGAAAAGCCATTTGTAATGGTTTTGACTGAGGAGTAGGCAAGGTTCAGGGCCCTGTGTTGTCAATGCAGAGACTTCTAAAAGTGCAGGGAAGTGGGAGCCTTGTCCTCGATCCAGATGGTAAAGTGGCAGCAGGATGGGTGGATCTTCAAATACCATAAATAAGGAATGTAACGCAGAGATGATAAATCATATACAACCCTTATACAGTGGTTTGGGTTGAAGGGACCTTAAAGTTCATCCAGTTCCAACCCCCTGCCATGGGCAGGGACCCCTTCCACTGGAGCAGCTTGCTCCAAGCCCTTGTGTCCAACCTGGCCTTGAACACTGCCAGGGATGGGGCAGCCACAGCTTCTGTGTTCTAGTGCCTCCCCACCCTCAGTTTGTACAGAGACCCCATTACCAGAAGCTTCATGAAAAGAGAGTAATTCCACAGTGCTGTTTGAAGTAACTGACAGCCATTTCTGTTTATTACTTTTGTTCCTGCCAATTCAAAGGCTTCAAGTAGGAAGTAGCACTAAGCATGAATGGCACTGAAGAAAGGTCAGAAGTATCTAATAAATACAGACAGTGAATAAAAGCTCATACTTGCTTTAAGGCAGGTACAGTTTTTTACTTACAATTTCTCCTCATACGTAGGAGGAGATAGTTTCACAGTAATCTTGTTTCAGTCACAGCGATGTAGGAACTAAGAGGGGTTTCACCATTCTGTGTTTTCCAAATGCATTCATTCTGTTCATGCTTCTTTCCCAAGAAGCAGCATCCAGCATCGTTGCAACTTCAGGAGTCTTAGCAAATGATTCCAAAAGTTTGGATTTTGTAAAGAAACCTCACCGTGGTGTAGAGGAGATCTCATTGCCAAGTTGCTTCCCGCTTAAAGTACTTTATTCCCTTTCTTAGTTTTATCCCATTGCTTCCACAGTGTTGGTTGCTCTCCATTCATCATGGTGATCAGAGTCTTCAAACGACTAGTTTTACATGGTTATACTGTATCTCCTTGCTTTATAGGACATAACTTACTTCTTCCAGACTGGAACTCTCTGAAATACTGTTTTAATTACAGTTTTAATTACGGCTTCAGAAATTCATCTTCACTGTTTTAAGGCAAAATGAAAAGCAGGATTTTGGAAGTGTCTCATCAGAGGTGGCCTCCTGTTCAGTAATTGCTCCTGGGTTATTCCTTTACCCCTTTAGGTACCTATTTACCACTGTGCTCATATCGATCATATTTGCTTCGATTTTGAGGATGTTTTGAGAAAGTGTTAGTAACAGGGTTTGCTGAAGTGTGGGTGCCTTGATGTCCTATCCATGAGGGCACTGCTTGCCTTTATCATCATGATCTCAATT
Source organism: Neopsephotus bourkii (assembly GCF_033783945.1). NCBI lineage: Eukaryota > Metazoa > Chordata > Aves > Psittaciformes > Psittacidae > Neopsephotus > Neopsephotus bourkii. Next base: position 1,460,999 of record NW_026900783.1, read on the forward strand.
CTGTGATAGTCGTTTTTATCATGTCCCTCTCCTACCTAATTGTTAATAAGTACAAAACACACAAATCACTGAACACTGAGGGTTGAAGGCACTCTCTGAACTACTTTCTGTGTATATAATTGATTTTTCCATTCCTAGTGGATCAAGACTCTCCTATCTTGCTGCAGCGGACTATTTGTCTTAATTCATCAACATGATTTTGGTTTCTGATTCTTTCACATAAGCTGCTTGGACCATAGCCCAGCTTGGTGTGTGCTGGATTTATAAGTCCACTCTCTAATCACCTCAGGCTTAACCAAACGTTCCAGACTCCAGAGGTATTATGCCATCACAGTCTGACAGCCGGTATTTGGAGTGTCCAGTATAACATCTTCCTGGCAGTTCAAACACAGAGATTGGGACTTTCAGCTTACATTACTGCAGAATACCTTTTCACACAGAGGCTTCTGTCCCTTCTCACTATGCAGTAAATACTTCTGCTTCCATCTGTCTAAAGTTTTCTTGGCATCCACCTTATACTCAGTGTAGACTGTATTTCCCTTGCTTTTTATGAGGATGCCATCAGCAAAGGTATATAAAAATTGTGATAAAGTCAGTATATATTTCCCCTCTTGCTGCCCCCCTTATCCATGAGGCCAATTATCTTGTCAAAGGAAAAGATGAGATTTGTTTGGTGGTTTATAACCTTCTGAACCTGAGATGCTTATAAATATTTCAATAATTTGTTCCATTATCTCTCTCAATATCAAAGTTTGACTAGTCTATAATTTCTTCCTGTCTCCTTTTTCCCCCGTCTCTGCAGATCCTCTGGGATCTCCTCTGTGCTCCGTGAGCTGTCAGAGATGGTCACTAACTCTTCACTGCTTTACCCTATTGCAGTGAACTGTTACACCATCAATTAGGAGCTGGAGACTGGGCTCAGTCTGAAGTACTGGGGCATCAATAAGGTTTATATATGATAATTATGTTTGCTGTTTGGGAAGGTTTAACAGTTACGATCAGTACCAATTGATGGATTATTTCATGGAAGATGATGGTTGAGGGAGTTCAGTGTTCAAATGTATGCGTGTATATACATAAAAACAGTCTTTTAATCTTAATTCAGGGAGTTGGCTCACTCTGTCAGTGGCACAGGTATATTAATACAGGTTTTAAAGCACATTGCATAATAAAATGCAGAATGTGCTGCATCAAGTTAATTTCATGCACCTTTACCTAAGACTGATTGGTATAAATGAAATGTGATCTTAATGATTTTATGCAGCCAACATGTCATGTGGAATCCTGTGGTTTCACTGGTAGAATTGTTCTTAGTTATTTTTACTGCTGTAAGTTTAATGTGTACTTTGACAGTCTTGCTTGTCTACAGTGCCCATTGAGGCTGGAAAAGACAAGAGGTGTGGTAGTTAAAGTTGGGGTGATTGCATCCTTCTGTCCCATGTGCAGTTCTTGATCCTCTTGGATAATTGGTGTCTCTGAGTTCAAAACCTTATGGATATTTGCCCTTAGAAGCAGATTGGAGTGTGCTCAGTCTGGTCTGTAATGGTGTCTTGGACACGGGCATTGCAATGGAGCTGCTGTCCTCTAGGCAGCTCATGTGAGCAGCTCACCAATGCTGGCTTCTGGGAGTTGATTTTGGAGACATCTCAATAGTGATGTTGTTGGCGATGCCTTATCACAGATAGATCATGCTGTTGCAGTTGGGTTGTCCTCAGAACCTGAAAGGAAAGAAGGTGCCAGAACAAGGAAAGGTTTATATTTAGCAGCCTGTCCAGTGTGCTATTCATGCCAGTTACTATTTACACTTTGCCACAAATAACGCTCATAGATAGTTTAGTGGAACGTTTGACAGCATTATTCTTTACAGTTTCTTCTCCTGTTGTGCAGCAAAACTTGTGTCTGGCCTTGCTGCCAGAACACAAACCATGCTCTTAACACAGTAAGTACCTGAGCAAGAGCATGTTCTCACTACAGACAAAGGTGTTGTGGTGGCATTGATGTGCATTGTTCTTGGGAAGTAAAGATTCCTAAAAATCAGTGGTGCAAGCACCAAGCTTGTATTAATGAGAATTTGCTACTTGCTAAAACATTATGAATATTAAATACTTTTAGTAACAAGCTTTATTATGCAGCTGCATGGTTTTTCATATGGAAGAGATATCTCAGAACCTGAAATTAATAGGTACAAAGGTTTCTTGCACAGTTTAGAAACTTCCATAGAACCACAGAGCAGTTTGTGTTGGAAGGGAGCCTTAAAGCTCCTCCAGCTCCAACCCCTGCAACAGGCAGGGACCCCTTCCACTGGAGCAGCTTGCTCCAAGCCCCTGTGTCCAACCTGGCCTTGAGCACTGCCAGGGATGGGGCAGCCACAGCTTCTCTGGGCACCCTGTGCCAGCGCCTCAGCACCCTCACAGGGAAGAGCTTCTGCCTAAGAGCTCAGCTCAGTCTCCCCTCGGGCAGGTTCAAGCCATTCCCCTTGGCCTGTCCCTACAGGCCCTTGTCCCAAGCCCCTCTCCAGCTTTCCTGCAGCCCCTTTAGGCACTGGAACTGCTCCAAGGTCTCCCCTTCAGGAGCCTTCTCTTCTCCAGGCTGCCCCAGCCCAGCTCTCTCAGCCTGGCTCCAGAGCAGAGCTGCTCCAGCCCTCACATCCTGGTGTGGTACAGCAACAGTTTGGAGGATCTTATACAAAGAAGCTGGGTTTCTTGTTCTGTAGGTGTTTTAATGTAACTTTAAAACCATGTTTATCAAAGAACTGTGATCTCAGTTCTGTGTGCTCGCAGGATTTGGAAGAAGGGGAGTTTGGACTCATGAACACCCTGTGTGTTAAAGGGTTTTCCATACTTCACAAAAAGCATCCTTTTAAAACACTTGTTTTGCTCAGGTCTGTGTGTTCTCGCAGCAGCATATCCACAGCCACGTCTTCTGCCCTTATTTTGGCTGGAGGGGGCCTGATTTATTAATCTCCGTGCAGGTCTGAAGCAGGGGAGACGCAAACCTGCCTTGGGATCATCTTGGCTGTAGCAGCAGAGCGGGAGCTGCTGCTGGTGACGTGGAGGCTCGTCCATGGTTCTGCATTACGAAGGGAAATAGGAGAGAGCGTTGTTTTTCCCCACAGATCTTTAAAAATGAGTGACTCCTTTAATTTTGCATTGTCAAGAAAAGGCAGAGAAATGAAGTAATATTTGTACTTCAGTGATTTAAAACAATTTAATCTGTGGATAAACTCAAGTGCGGCTTCACTCTACCGCAGTTGGAATAAAACATGATGAAATATTAAAATCCTCTGTACACGCACCACTAAGATTTGCTAGTCATTAGGGCTGAAATATTGGCACCCTGTTAATTACTGCACTGCAAATGTTGGAGGGAGAAAACACATGGTTTTTTTCCCAAATGAAGTCCAGCAAATTAAAACCTGAACTTGAAGTGATAACTTGGAATACGATTTATTTTGCGGTAGACATACAGAGTAACCCCACAGAGATTGTCAACAGTCAAACAAGAGCGGTGATGAAATGAAGGAACCTCACTAGCTGACTGCTTTATCTTATTTGCTCTAATGAATGACAAGCAAACTGCTTGTTTTCCATGGGACTTAACGTTTTGTCTTAAAAGGGATTGGACAGCAGAGGAGATGCATGGGGTGAGAGCAGTGGAACAGCGAGGTGGCCAGTGGTGACTGTGGCAGCCTTATTATTTCAGGGCTGTCAGTTAATAATGCAGTGCCAGGAGTCAGAAAACCTGAGGGATCCTGCCCCTCTGCTGTGTGAAGGGGAGACCCCCCCCTGCAGCCCTGATCCAGCTCAGGGGCAGCAGCACAAGAGGGACGTGGAGCTGTTGGAGCGAGGCCACAGGAGGCCATGGAGATGCTGCGAGGGCTGGAGCAGCTCTGCTCTGGAGCCAGGCTGAGAGAGCTGGGCTGGGGCAGCCTGGAGAAGAGAAGGCTCCTGAAGGGGAGATCTGAGAGCAGCTCCAGTGCCTGAAGGGGCTGCAGGAAACCTG
>NW_026900783.1:1470000-1477500 GCF_033783945.1 Neopsephotus bourkii
CAGTGCTGGGGGAGCACCTGCATCCCACCACCCAGGGCCCCCTCCATATGGACATCTTCCTATGGTTGCTTTGGAATGAGATGTAGGAAGAAGCTGAAATAAGAAGGGAAAAGGAGGGTTCTTTTGATTTTAATTAAAAACTTGGGTGATGAGGTGTCAGTAAAGGAAAGGCTTAAAGAGTGTATGAAAAAGCAAACAAAACCAGCCAAGCTAACAAAAAGAACCTCAAACCGAGGAAAAACAAGCAAAATGAAAGAAGAAAACCACAAAAAGCCCAGCAGTGTTTTAGCTTGCAGATATTATCATCTGTGTAGGAAGAAAAGCCAGAGTGAGGGCTTATACAATGGAAAACCTGTCATCCCACCAACCTGATCCTTTCACAACAGAAAGGCTCTTTAAAGCGAGACGGAAGGAAAAAGGAAACTTTTGTGAAGATTATGGAGTAGGGGGGGGGGGGGGGGGAATCCATCCAGATCTTAGCTGCTGTCTCTCTTCATCTGCTTGTGCTTTTTCTGTCTCTCTTCCACCGCAGCCAGTGGTTCCCCGTGGCCCCGGCAGTGCGGGAGGGAGACCGGGGGTTCCACTAGGCTGGGTCGGGAAGCGGCGCTGACAGCCCGGCCGTCCCCCGGGGCCCCGCGCCTTGGAGGAGGACGAAAGGGAACAAAAGCCACCCTCCGGAGAGAGGAAACGGGTCCTGATGGGTCGGTTCCGCCAGTGCGTGCTGGAAAATCCAAGTTCGGGAGCGTGAGCAGGGTGGGAAAGGGGAGATCTTTTGGCTACTGCGGTGGGTGGGATGAGCATCACCTCACATCGTAGTGGCAGTGCTGAGGCTGGGCTGTAGTGCAGTGCAGAGCAGGCTCAGGTGGATGTTAATGGCCAAATCCAAGAGGTTTACAGTTATTTTGAATTGCCGTCCAGTTTTTCCCCCTGTCAGGCAAGGCGAGCTGTACAGAAATACAACTCTGGCTGAGTCTGCATCCCATCTGAGGAAACCCAGGCTTAGGTGCAGCCGCAGAACCAGGGCATGTGAATGTTGTTTAACCCTTTGTGCTCAATGGAATCTTTGGTGTTGATTGTAAGGGTATTGGTTTCCCTTTGTACATGAACATCGTTTAACCCTGCCTTTGTGCTCGGTGGTACCCTTGGCATTGTAGTTAAGCGTGTTGGTGCTCTTTGGACATGAACATTGTTTAACTTCACACTTGGCAGTACCTTTGGCATTGGTTGTAAGCATGTTGGTGCCCTTTGGGCATTGCCACCCTCACTGGACCAGGGGGAAAGCAGGCACCACTTGGCAAATCCTGTTTCAATACCATAGAATAGAATAATGGAATCAACTAGATTGGAAAAGACCTTTAAGATCAAGTCCAACCTTTACTCCAAGGCTACCAGTAAACCATGTCACCCATAGCAGTGTCACTTCAGAGGAGGGGCTCTCCTTTATCTCAAGATGAAAGCATGCATTGTAATGCAGAGCCAGGTTTATAGGTGGAAGGATATATGAAGGGGAACAGCTCTGGAGCAGGACAGTGGGTGTTCTGCTGTGAAAACCGTGGTTAGTAGCTGCTAAGGAAGCAGCAGGAACAGCACAGGGTATGCTGGCAGGGAGGATGGAGGAGGCAGAGGAAAGAAAATGCAGTGCAGAGGCTGGGATAGGTGTTTTTCCATAGGGACAAGGCTTCTCCAAGTGCGCTACAGGCTATTTTTTCTCCTTCTTTTTCTGTCTCCCTTCCTGTAGAAGTAAGGCTGATGTGATCGTCCTTCTCATTAAGTTTTCTCTGGTTACTTTTGAGTGTGATGGATGGTCTCAGCCCCGTTTGACCAAGGGCTAAGAACATGATTATATTCCTCCAAACCCCAGGCAAGCGGGTGTCCATGAGCAGGACAGCCTGCAGACAAGTCCCTCCTCAGGGATGTGGGCGAGGAGAGCCTTTATGGACACTTGGTCTCAGGAAAGTGTATTGATAGGCATCAGATTTAATGAGTAGGCACGCATCTGTTAATTGTGATACTTGTGGAACAGCTTCCCAATAGCTGTGGAGGGATTTTAGAATCCCCTTTTCAGAAGGGTTTCCTCTGCTTTGTCCCACTCCTCCAGGTTGATAATCTAACCAGCTAACACAGTGAGCTCCAGTTCCATCACCTGCCTGCTGTCTTTTTGGGGTCCTTTTATGAAGCTTGTGCTAAATTGCAAATCCAGGCTCAGGTGTGTGTTTGTCCATCTTCATAAATAATGCATCACCCAAGCATTGATGGGGGAGCTACAAGTGAAACTGCCCGGCAGAAATTCAGGGCTATAAATCATATTTTCTGGTGGTTCTGTGTGCTGAGACTGTCTTAAGGAGTCAGAAGCAAGATGGTTGGTGCTGTTTTAGTGTGATATGTTAGAAACTTTTGTTTCCTTTCCCCCATTTTCTGTTTGTGTGTGTGTATGTCTATATACCTTACTGCTTCCTTTTTATCCATCAATAGAGGGTGAATCCTGGAGCTGCAAGAAGTATGAGCTTGCTTTTCATAGTGCAGACAGATACAGATTGCCTCAAAGAGCAGGTGGCTTGAGTAAATTCTTCAGATAAAAATACATGATTTTTGTTTGGGCAACACAAAACTGTTACTGGTATCTAAACCCATCCTGGGGCGACTCAGGCTCTCAGGAAGACCTGAGTCCTGTGTCCAGCTCTGCAGCTCCCAACAAAAGAGAGACACGGAGCTGGTGGAATGAGTCCGGTGGAGGACATGGAGATGCTGCGAGGGCTGGAGCAGCTCTGCTCTGGAGCCAGGCTGAGAGAGCTGGGCTGGGGCAGCCTGGAGAAGAGAAGGCTCCTGAAGGGGAGACCTGAGAGCAGCTCCAGTGCCTAAAGGGGCTGCAGGAAAGCTGGAGAGGGGCTTGGGACAAGGGCCTGTAGGGACAGGCCAAGGGGAATGGCTTGAACCTGCCCGAGGGGAGACTGAGCTGAGCTCTTAGGCAGAAGCTCTTCCCTGTGAGGGTGCTGAGGCGCTGGCACAGGGTGCCCAGAGAAGCTGTGGCTGCCCCATCCCTGGCAGTGCTCAAGGCCAGGTTGGACACAGGGGCTTGGAGCAAGCTGCTCCAGTGGAAGGGGTCCCTGCCCGTGGCAGGGGTTGGAGCTGGAGGAGCTTTAAGGTCCCTTCCAGTCCCAACCATTCCGTGATCATCCCCAACATTGTCCAAAATAGCACAACTTGTATATTCTGTTTCCTAGAGGACTGCATTGGATCCTTTTTGGAGCTGTATCTACCACAGCGCCTCAGTTGCTGCACCAGGTTCACATCGGTTTCACTTGTACCTAAACACACAGTCGTTTTGCTGAGCCCAGGCTGAGGTTGTCCCCAAACCAGGCACACCACTAGGGACTGCTTTCCTCCCAGTTTCACAGCCCAACATACAAACATAGAGAACCCTAAACAATCAGATAAAATACCTTGGTTTATGGTAATCTGCATGGTTGAAAACACCTCAACTTCACTGTAGGCATAAAAAGTTCAGTTTATAAGGAATAAATATGGAAGAACTTATTTCTGTTGTAAAGATTTTCTGACAAGCAAAAATATAATGCTTTTTGAAAACCTCATTAGAAAATCAATTATATCATGACACTTAATGTTGTGTTATTTACAAGCAGGATGTCTTGTTGGGGAAAAATGCTATAAAAACTCACACTTAATACAGAAAAATGTTAGGACATAAAGAAGAGTTAGGTTTCATTATTAGCATCTTCAAAGCAGCAATTACCAGAGAGGGGGGTATGCTCAATCAAGAACAGCAGAAATATCTGATCAAGGTATTGTACACTCAAAGGGACGAAGGCAGAGACCCCTTTAGAGCAAAGGATGATGAGTATATTTTGGGGTTTGTGTTTAGGCATAAGTCATACACATGATGCATTTTGCTTTCCCTGATTACTCAGACCTTGATATCTCTGGTTTTAAATTCCTTCAGCAACATTGACTGACACCTTGCAAATGGCTGTTGGGAGGCTCTGGCTGCTAAACCGATGTTTTTGCTTTGGTGAAAGCATAGGAAAATTCTTGGATGTTTCAATTTGATGAAGAAGGAAAGGCTGTTTCCCAAAGAAAGTTTGGGCTGTTCAGCCTGCAGAACAGAAGCTGTGTGGAGGCCTCAGAACAGCTTCCACCATCTGAAGAGGGCTACAGGGATGCTGGAAAGGGGCTCCTTATCAAGGGCTGTAGCAACAGGACATGGGGTGATGGGTTCAAACTGAAACGGGAGATTTAGGTTAGATATAAAGAAGAGGTTATTTACTGTTAGGGTGGTGAGGCGCTGGCATAGGGTGCCCAAAGAGGTGGTAAATGCTCCATGTCTGGTAGTTTGCAAGGCCAGGTCAAACAGAGCCTCGGCTGACATGATCTAGTGTGAGCTATCCCTGTCCATGGCAGGGGGTTGGAACTGGATGAGCTTTAAGGACCTTTCCAACCCAAACCATTCTATGATTATATTCTATTTGGTTTTGTCCAGGTTTGGGACCTAGCTGAGATGCTGATGTGCAAATATTCTGTATCCAGCTGTGTGTGTCTAGTGTTCAGCTCTAGCGCCTGTCTTGCAAGCCTGGGTCTGACCAACTTGCAGTTCCCAAGGGCTTCCCTACTTAAAAACAGGGGCCACACTTGCTGTATTCCAGTTTTTCCTGGTCTGAACATTTTGCAGACATTCTAAAGCACGCATTCAACTGAATTTTCAAAGCGTTTAATATTTTGTCTTGCCAGATAAACCTCCTTCTTGGGGATGGCTCTTACTTTTCAGGTTTCCCATAGGCATCATGTTGTGTAGATAGTGATCTCTTAATTTTAAGTGCTTATGAGCACCATTAATGTAGTTGAACGTGCTTTGGATCTTCTGGTTGCCTCAAATCAACTCCTTAGCTTTGACTTTGGGTCTTTGCTTCAGAAAATGCTCGGGTAGAGCTGCCTCAGGTGCCTGGTTTCTCGTTCAGATCCACTTGCAGGGGATGGAGCAGGTCTTGACATGCATTAGTTTTAGTTCTGTTACTGGGCTGGAGATGGGGATTGGGCTGATTTATTATGGAGTTTGCTCCTCGCAATTCCCATTCTACAGCCCCTTTTTGAAATGAAGTGTCTCTGTAGGACTTAGAATGCCTGCTCCCTAACAGGATTAGGCCTGATTTTCTTCCAGCCTCTCTCAGATCAGAGTATGCAGAAACATTCATATTCACTTACTACACTTGCAATTCTACAGAAGTAAAATGTTACTCCATTCCAATATGTGTCTTAGCTATTTCTACTTGATGTTCTCCAATTCCCACAGCTCTAATCCCAGAGCCTTGCTAGTCGGTTGTGAGCAGAACAAGAGAAGAGGAGGCATTGGACCAGGGTGCTGGAATACACAGTTCAGAGTAAAAAATGTTAATCCTGGGCTCTGTTGCAGCCATCAGCTTTTCATGTGGATGACCACTGCTTGGGACTTGCTTGTTACTGCTGTTCTGGAGCAAATGGTAGACTATGTAAATCAGCATTGACTTGGGCTTGGTTTATTCTAGTCTCCATCTTATTTGAGTGAATGCACATTGGCATTGTCATGGGGCTGACAATGGATTACAACTTTAGTAAACATCATAGCTATTAAACCAAAATGGCTAAGTATACCCAGCATAAATGGTATTATAATTTTTCTTGCTCAGGGTGTACCACTGGGTGCACATTCCTTCAAGCAGACAAGTAACTTCACAGAGTCATGGAATAGTTAGGGTTGGAAAGGGACCTTAAGATCATCCAGTTCCAACCCCCCTGCCATGGGCAGGGACACCTCACACTAAACCATCTCACCCAAGGCTCTGTCCAGCCTGGCCTTGAACACCGCCAGGGATGGAGCATTCACAACCTCCCTGGGCAACCCCTTCCAGTGCCTCAGCACCCTAACAGTAAAGAACTTCTTCTTATATCCAATCTAAACTTCCCCTGTTTAAGTTTTAACCCGTTACCCCTTGTCCTGTCGCTACAGTCCCTAATGGAGAGTCCCTCCCCAGCATCCCTATAGGCCCCCTTCAGATACTGGAAGCTGCTCTGAGGTCTCCACGCAGCCTTCTCTTCTCCCGGCTGAACAGCCCCAACTTTCTCAGCTTATCTTCATATGGGAGGTGCATATGGGAGGGAGCAGTAATTAATACTACTGCTTCTATCATAATGATGGTGGTGAGGCACTGGCACAGGTTGCCCAACTTTAAGGTAGGTCCCTTCCAACCCAAACCAATCTGGGATTCTATCGTATTATTTGCTTTGCAGTCAGGTGTTGGAAGCAGTTTCCAGCTCTGACCTTACACCACAGGGAAAAGCAGAATCCCATTCGGCATTGATGTGTGTGTTTGCTGGATTTCCTGCCCCCCGGAGCATGGATTTCTAACTGATTTTTGTTGAGTGAGGCGGTTGGAGCGCGTGTTCTCTTGCTGTTGCTCTGTTAGGTGGAACATTGCAGCTCTAAAAGAGCAGCAGAAGCATTTTCCTCCAGCTGCTGCTGTGTACATGGTGCTGGTGACTCGGTATTGTGCTGAGGATGCGGAGGGGTCTGTGGGGCAATGGGGACACTGTCAGCATCACTCTCAGCCTGGTAAGAGCTCTCCTGCAGTGAATTTCCCAACCCTGCTCACCAGAGGCAAGAGGAGCTCTTCTCATCGGCGAGGCCAGAGCTGGCCACAAGAAAAAGAGCGATAAATTTAGATTATTTTGGCATCTGTAGGTCATTATTGGAATTATAGCAGCTGGCTGCTAGGTCATAAAGTTACTTTGACAGGTCATGAATACTGAAAGTACTCTCACTACCATGCCTTACTCTTATCGTCCTCATTCATTACTGTCAAGAAGATATCCTCTTAGAAAGAGTGGGCATAAAGTTTAAGAAGGGAGAGGAGAAACCTTTCAGTGGTATTCCTCTTCCCTCTGTCTAAAAGACGGGAGGAAAGGCAAAGTTAAACTGGGGGAAGGGAGAAGACCCATTGAGTTTGGAATTTTAATTGTGTATAGTTAACAGTTTATTTAATTGCTGCATCTTTGTGAACCATAAGCTCATGATGTGACCATAGCTCAAAAGATAAAAGATTTGCCAACTCATTTGCATCATAAGGTGTGCATACCTAGTTTCTCTTGCAGAAGCATTACAGTTGTATCTCTTGTTGGATGTGCTCAGAGCAGAGATTCGTTGGTTACTGTATAGTAACTAGTGATTTTCTTAGGGCTTTTAGTCATATGTACGTGCTCGTGCACACCGGTGGGGGAAGCTGGCATGGACCAGTTTTGCTTAAATGATGACCCTGCCCATGGCAGGGCATTGGAACTGGATGATCTCAAGGTCCTTTCCAACCCAAACCATTCTGTGATTCAATGAGAGGAAAATTCTTGCAGTAATTCGTAAAATCATAGAACACCAGGTTGGAAGGGACCTCAAGGATCACCTGGTCCAATCTTTCATACAATCCTTGGCCTCAGTTTCTTTATTTGAAGTTAGCAGGGTTT
>NW_026900783.1:1482500-1495000 GCF_033783945.1 Neopsephotus bourkii
CCAGATGTCCCAGCATCCTGTCCAGCTGAACTTTATCAGTGTCCACTGTTGGGGAATCCACCACTTCCCTGGGGAGATGATTCCGGTGTCTGGTTGCTCTCATTAGGAAAAATTCTCCTTTTGTGTCCAGTCAGAATCTGCCCAGGAGTAACCTGTGCCCATCACCCCTCGTCTGTTCCTTGGGACTCCTTGTCAAAAGGGAGTCTCTTCTTTGTAGCCACCCTTTAAGTACTGGAACATGATGATAAGGTCTCCCTGGAGCCTTCTTTTCTTCAGGCTGAACAAACCCAGCTCTCAGCCTTTCCTCACACAGCTTCCCAGTGCTTGGATCATCTTTGTGGCTCTTCTCTGGGCCATATTTATTAACTGTGCATATGAGGCGCTGGTACAGGGTGCCCAGAGAAGCTGTGGCTGCCCCATCCCTGGCAGTGTTCAAGGCCAGGTTGGACACAGGGGCTTGGAGCAAGCTGCTCCAGTGGAAGGGGTCCCTGCCCATGGCAGGGGTTGGAGCTGGAGGAGCTTTAAGGTCCACCACTTCCAACCCAAACCATTCCAGGATTCTATGTATTAGCAGGGTTTTCTACAAGCCCTGTTCTTAACCTATGTTGACATGGAACTTTGGATGGTGAATGTCTGCTAGAATCCCAGATCTTGACAAGTTTTGTGACCGTTTCATCTGATGCCAGTGCCTGTGGTTTCTGAGTGTTCATATCTGGTTTAACAAAAAATAAACGAACCCCCTTTCTTCACACTGATGTTAAAGGCTTCACAGTAACATGGGGAGGGTCAAACTGGCCTCAGGGGCTTTGACTGGTGCCCTTCCTGCCATCTGTTCTCTTGCAGAGCTGCTGTGTTGTGCAGGACATCAGAAGGGCCTCATCCACATGAGGAAAATACTTTCATTCCATGTCTTTCAAGCAGCAGATGGGTGGCGTGTCTCTGGTTGTGGCAGGAGCGTACATAACAGGTTGTATGGCAGTCTCTGCCCTGATGGGAGACCCTGCATGTCAGGCATCAATGAGCCCATGGTAGGTCCTAATAGGAGATGCTCAAAGGGCACAGGCTGCATTACACCCAACCAGGGCAGTAGCTGCTTTGAAAAATGTCCTGATGAGTTGAATTCTTAAGAGGCTCCTGATTTTTGTGTATCTTAATTCATTTTAATAGGCTGGAGTATCTGCAGGTGCTGTTGATTATAATTCTGGGTGCTCACGTTCATCTGGAATTCATGCAGTAGCACACGTCAAGGTGGACATCCAAAGTCAGAGCCCGGTTCCAATAATTCAGCCTGAAGTTTTCCTCCTCCGATTTCCCAGTTCACCAATGGAGATCAGAGGCCCAGGTCTCACAGTGTCAGGGCTGTAATGTGTATTTTAACTGCCTTAGGATTTATGTGCATAATTGGGATTAAATCTATCTTAGATATGTAGAAAAAATGTAAATTTACTTCAGATACCAGTTAGTAACTGGGCTATTACTACGAGGCAAGCTTCTGGATAGAGGTGGTAGGGTTTATGTATAAGGTGGTGCTACCCAGCAGTTACACAGAGCTGGGAGATAGCAGGGGGACTGTGGCCAATACCCCAAACCAGGGCAGGTTCTAAGTGGAGAAGCGAAGGGAGCATGGTGTGTGGTTCCAGGGTCCCTTGCAGCCAGCCCTAACAGAGTTAATTGCCTGTGATAAAACCGACCTTGGAATTCTGATGGGAGAATTCCTTTATATAAGGGAAAAAAAGATGTTTTGTAACAATTTCTTGTAAGTGCTAAAATTAACTGACTTTCTTTTAACCTAATTATAGCTCTAACTGATGATATCACCTACGCTTCATGTTGCCTCACGTCTTGGGTGAGAGTGTGCTGCTGCTTGTGACTTGGCTGAGGTTTTGCTTTAAAGTGTTTCATGTGGAGCATCTATTTAATTACTGATGGTTGAGGGTCTTTTGGGCATGTGCTTGACTTCCCCCATTCTTAATCTAGACCAGGATGGGTCTTCCCAATGAGAAGATGCACAGAAATTGTATTGGGTTCTTTTATTTTATAGGCAAATCTTGCAGTTGTTTTGCTGCCAAACCAATATATATATCAGAAATATAGCAGGAAGAGAGCAGGAATACTTCTTTTCTCCAAATATGGCCCAGCTGTAGGCCTTTGAATAGTGTCACTTGTAGAGGGGCAATGGGTCTCAGTGGGGAAGGGGCTCTCTGGGCTGAGCACAAAGGCAATACAACCTCACAGTGTTGATGAGCACCAGAGCTGCCTATAGTTGTCTTGACCTGAATTGCTTCTGCTAGCATAAATGAGGCAGAAAAGTGCAAAATAAAAGCTGGAGGGAACAAGAATTAGTCTAGAAAATGTGGCTGGGAGACAGGAAAGAAGCAGTGCTTGAACTGGTGGCCAGCGAAGAGATGGACCATTAAATCCACTGTAGAGCAGTAAGGTTGTGTAGCGCTGAAATGGTCCAAACAAGGTGAATTAAGGAGGATGCACCAAAGGATGTGTGGTAGCAAGGGTAGAAAGAGTAGAACATTGAAACTGGCAATGTAAGGATAGGTTGACACAGAGTAGACAATGAAGCAGAGTTTGGGGCATTGGGATGCACAGGAGAAGATGGAGTTGAATGATGAACCATAACTTCTTAGTGGTTGTCCTTGCACCTTACCCTTGTGTGAACAGAGATCTTTGTCCATAATGAGATAAACTTCACTGAAAACACAAGAAATATGTTCAGGAAAACAAGCCAAGACCACACACACATGGGGTTGTTTTCCTTGAATGTGTTCCTTGTGTTCCTAGGGAGGCCATTGCTCACTGATTGCTGTGTTTCCTCCCTGTTCTCCCAGTACCATATCCCAGGGCACGATCTTGTTTGAAATCTGTGTCTCTCTATATAGGATTCCAATCAAAACTTTAATGGCACAGGGCAGTGAGTAGCATTTAATGACCTTCAGTGCCATCACTTGAGTCTTTTGGGCATTGACATTGATTTTCCTTATCTTGGCATGTGAGGACAGGAGTCTCACTCCCTTCTTTAACATGATTGCTGGTACACACACACCAGGAGCACAGAATAAGCAGGGAAGTGGCTTTGCAGGCATCATGGCTGGCTGTGTGTGCTGATCCATTGACAACCACAGTGTAGAGCCTGAATTTAACATCATTAACTGCAAGAGTCAGAAAGAAAGACTTGGATACTGATGTATTTTACTCGAGGTGCATCTGTTTAGTTGGCATTTCTATTTGATACCCAAGTTTTTGTGCAGGTACTGGTTTTGGGGGGTAGAAGAGAGGGATCCGTAGGAATTTACATCCTCATACCCCAGATATTGCAAAGGCAGTAAGACAAGAAGTGAGTCTTACTCAGTTCTGAGTTCTTGGGCTCTTCCATAAATGCATCAATTCCTCCTTAATAGGTCTTAAAAGGAACTGGCAGTGGGGTGGTTCAGCACGAACCCGGGTGTTATTTCTGCTTATTGCAGCTCTCACCCTTTTTTTAATCTCTTACTGCTATCATAGAGATACTTCATTTCCAAGAACCTAAATTACGCTATGTGAGGATGTGCTTCCCCATGAATTTAAAAGCTCAAAAGCTGCTTTGTTCATTGATTCAGTGGGGGGGGAACGCAACGCAGGCACACGGCTATTTGAACTCTTTATTTGCCACATTTACAATATTAATAACACTGTTTCTAGAAGTTGTCACATCAAGTAAAAGATCTTCATTCCAGACTGTCTTTTGGGGCCAAATTGAGACTGGATGCATGCATTTAATAAATTGTAGTCTCAAGTAGTCATTTTTGTAAATAATTAGCTTGGGTGAAAGAATAAGTTAGCATATTGTATGCATCTAATGTTGCAAATGTACATACAGCAAACTTTCCTATTAATCAACAGTCAAGCACTGTAAGTTGGGTCTCATACATAATGAATTGTTCTTAAACCTCCTGGGTTTCAGTGATAGAAAAATAAGAGAAAACACAAGTGTAGTAAGCTTTTGAATAAAATCTAACGAGATTGCTCTGCATCCTGTAATCGGTTTGGAATCATTAGAGACCAGATAATTCATCTGCAGGTTTGGGGTGGCTTTAGCCTTCATCTATCAAAGAAAGACTATTTAAATGACATTTAGGTGTTGGTAAAATGCATTTGTATTTAATTTCACAATGAAGGCTTCAGTAAAACTGCCAGCTAGCACTATGTTTATTATGTAAAGAATGATGCTGCATGACTGAGTCTCGTTTTAATGTTAATTCTTGTGTTCTAATCACTGGTGATTCCTCCATTTGAAAAGTAACACACCGGGTATTTCTCTAAGCAAAAAATGGTTTGGTAAGACAAGCACAGGTATATATAATAAAAGCACAATCAGCCTTTATTGAATCATAGAACCCCAGACTGGGTTGGGTTGGAAGGGACCTTAAAGCTCACCCAGTTCTAACCTCTGCCACAAGAGCTCATTCCATAAGATCTTGGGAAGTTGTATGTAAAAAACATACATTCCATGTTGGTTTTTTTCTATTTATGTTTATTAAAGTCTTTATCCCTGCTGTTTGGGGTGGAACTGTTGTAGTTGTTAGAGCAATGTAATAACGAGTTATCAGAGTCTGCCCACATGGACCACTGGCCCACAGCTGACTGCAGCCTACCAGGAGTTGTGGTCATTTACTTGGGCTAGCTGGGAAGCTTTTTGTTCCAAATAGAACTAAAGAAGAATCTTCATCAGCCCAACACCTGAAGGAGTTTATAAACCTCTCCTTAGGCAAACTGCAGAGGGTGAGGTATCTGTCCAGGGAGAAGACATTCATGTGAATGTGGCTACAGGGGTTGAAGTAAGCATTAGATGTTATGTTCAACCAGTTGATTACATTTAATAAATACAAATATTGTATATTTATATACAAATAAATTTGTGTGTAACCACTGCGACACTGTAATATATATGCTGGAAGCTGCCAGCTCTCACCTTTACCCTCAGGGAGTTGCCAAAGAGCCGCTGTGATAAGTTCTCTTTATTGTAAATCACACAAGTCAAGGTCCATCTTGTAGCGTTTCCTTTAAGGCTTATGAAGGACTGTCAGAAGCAAAAAGTAGCTGAGAAGTAAGAGACCTAATTAAAACCATACTGATTTAGAGCATGGCTGCCCACTGAGGCCACTCCGAGCATTTCTCTGGTTTTCATAATGATGAAGCTATTGAGGATGATCCTGAAGCCAGTCTGCTGCTTACATGTTTATTTTGGAAGCACGTTAGAAACTTCCAGTTCTTGGCAAGTGGTTTGGAAGGAGCCTGTTAAACTGAAACAGGTGCTGTTCCTGATGCTCTCCCCTCTGCTAAAACCATTTTCTTCATTTCATCCCATGCAAACATCAGAAGGTACGGAAGAAACGGGGCTGGGATGGAGCATTGGAAAGACCCCTCTCAGCTGTGTGGACACAAGAGCCAGCTGGCTTCCTTAGTTTATTCAGTCTTACAAAAAAGCTGTAATGGAAATAGATACATAGGATTGTAGTAGGAATGGTATGGAATAGAATCATAGAATAGTTAGGGTTGGAAAGGGCCTTAAGATCAAACAGTTCCAACCCCCCTGCCATGGGCAGGGACACCTCACACTAAACCATGGCACCCAAGTCTCTGTCCAACCTGGCCTTGAACACTGCCAGGGATGGAGCATTCACAACCTCCTTGGGCAACCCATTCCAGTGCCTCACCACCCTAACCCCATCTAAACTTCCCCTGTTTAAGTTTTAACCCATTACCCCTTGTCCTGTCACTACAGTCCCTAATGAAGAGTCCATCCCCAGCATCCGTATAGGCCCCCTTCAGATGCTGGAAGGCTGCTCTGAGGTCTCCACGCAGCCTTCTCTTCTCCAGGCTGAACAGCCCCAACTTTCTCAGCCTGTCTTCATACAGGAGCTGCTCCAGTCCCTGATCATCCTCGTGACCTCCTCTGGACTTGTTCCAACAGTTCCATGTCCTTTTTATGTTGAGGACACCAGAACTGCACACAATGCTCCAGGTGAGGTCTCACGAGAGCAGAATAAAGGGGCAGGATCACCTCCTTCGACCTGCTGGTCACACTCCTTTTGATGCAGCCCAGGATACGGTTGCTTTCTGAGCTGCAAGCGCACACTGAAGCTGGCTCATGTTAAGTTTCTCATTGAATAGCTGTGCTCTGTGTAAGTTGGAGCAGCATGGCTGCTCATGGGATGCAGTGGGTTCCTGTGCTGGGACTCACCATCTTTCTTGGACTTTGCCACCACCAAGAGGTGAATGATGTAGTTTTAAGAATCCCATTGTAAGGCTGTGTAGATGAGTCAGTCACTTGCAGCTGAATATCCATGCAACATCACCATAAAGACAGGCATCTAACTTACTGCACACACATAATCATCACAGAATCCCAGACTGGTTTCAGTTGGAAGGGACCCTAAAGCTCATCCAGCTCCAACCCCCTGCCACAGGCAGGGACACTTTCCACTAGAGTGGGTTGCTCCAAGCCCTGTCCAACCTGGCCTTGAACACTGCTGATGCTGCCACGCTGCTTCTCACATGTTTTGGGGGACAATGATAGTAGTTTGGTGCCTTTCTGGAGCAGGAGGAAACCACAGCAGTGTCAGGCTGGGATGGTCGGAGGCATCTGGGGGCTGCTTGCCTGCAGAGCAGTGAGGAGATGAAGTCTTGGCTTTATGATGATATTACAGTCCAAATCATTTCCAGACTCCCAAGGATGTGAAACAAGATGATGTGAAAAACATAAGGTTACTGGAGTTTTGAGTGCTTTCAATGCTCTTCTGGATAAATGGAGCAGAAAAGTCTCCCAACTTCTCTTTGAGATTTCAGAGGCATTATCCCTGTTCTGTAGTTATTACATTGTCATAGCTCTTACAATCCACAGTAAAACTGAGCCACATTCTGCTGAGCTCTGTACATGTGCAGAATAATGGATTATCCAGGGTGTTTGGAGCTTGGTTTGAGGTCCGTGTCATAGGTATTCCTGAAAAAAAAAGCTTATACATAGGTTCTCATACCTGTTTCTTAGCAAAGACGTTATTAAATGGCCGAGTAACATAAAGTAGACATCAGCGTTATAAAGCAAATTGTACTACTTCACACAGATATAAAGAATTAAAATCAAAAGCATTAACTCAGTGAGTAAATGGAAAGAGAAATCAGATTGCACTTAATCTCTAGCACTGGATCCAAAGCTGATTCTTCATTTTGTTGTGCCTCTGCTCCAAGCCATCAGCTCATCTTCTTGTGCGACTGGAGTATTTTAATTGTCCACCTCTGTGGTCTTCCTCTTCTGTGCCACTTTCTAACCAGTAAGGACGTGGCCTTCGGTGGTTAACAGTTAATCAGAAAGTGAATTGGGGCGGGAGGAGATGGCAGGGCTGTTTGATCCTGCACCAGGCTGAGAGCAGCCCTGACCCAGCTCCTCCTGCACATCATTTATCCTGTCCCGAGGCCACGCCGGGGCTGTGTGATTCCAGGGACATCCCGTTGTGTTCGGCTCCACGAGCTGATGTGGATCAAGAGTGGGAAGACGTTTGGTTTTTCTGCAGAGGTGCCTTGTGGCAAAAGCAGACCCGGTGTCTTTTATGCCGTTACATCACACGTTCCATTTCTGGGGCTTTCTGCTCAGAGGGGTCTAAAAGTGGGTTTGTGCACTCGCAGCACGCCGGAGCCTGCTGGGGAGTTTGGGTTGCTATGCTCTGTCCCCAGACCTGGTGGAAGGATTGCTGTGGTTTTCTCTTTCTTCCATTGTCTCAGGTTGTGTTTTAGCAGCGTGATGTTGACAGACTTCTTGTTCTGGTGGTTGGAGCAGCTCTGCTCTGGAGCCAGGCTGAGAGAGCTGGGCTGGGGCAGCCTGGAGAAGAGAAGGCTCCTGAAGGGGAGACCTGAGAGCAGCTCCAGTGCCTAAAGGGGCTGCAGGAAACCTGGAGAGGGGCTTGGGACAAGGGCCTGTAGGGACAGGCCAAGGGGAATGGCTTGAACCTGCCCGAGGAGAGACTGAGCTGAGCTCTTCGGCAGAAGCTCTTCCCTGTGAGGGTGCTGAGGCGCTGGCACAGCCTGCCCAGAGAAGCTGTGGCTGCCCCATCCCTGGCAGTGCTCAAGGCCAGGTTGGACACAGGGGCTTGGAGCAAGCTGTTCCAGTGGAAGTGGTCCCTGCACATGGCAGGGGTTGGAGCTGGAGGAGCTTTGAGGTCCCTTCCAACACAAACCAGGCTAGGATTCTATGTTTCTATGGTGTCTGGTTGTATTTCCAGCTTGGGGGGCAAAAGCTGCAATAACCTTAGGATATCTCATCAGTGATGCTTAAGATTCTGGATGTGAGAAGTTTGCTGGCAGGAGCTGCTGTTTTGGCAGTCATCCATCATATTGCCTCTTTATTGGTTGCCCCATCATTTCTCTCAGGTGTGTTGCTAATGGGCAAAGCATAGCGTTGGGAAACATGGCTGGATATTTGCAAATCCAGTGTTCACATTTTCATTGCTCTCCCATAGGAAAAGAAGGAATAAGTAGCCAGGGAAGAAGTACATTTTTGTTTGCGGGTGCTTTGTGTTTGCTTGCATTGCTCTTCAGTACCCTGCAAGCATGAGCTGCCATTGAAAATCAAATGAATTCTCAATTGCTTCCTTCCAATTCAATAAGTGGAGGAAAGCAGAAACCTGCCACAGCTGCTGGAAGGAAACGGTGCAGAGGACGGCACAGGTTCAGCAGAAAGCCATTTTGTTTCCTTTTTTCTTAAGGGATGGTCCCTGGGGAAATGGGACTGCGCACTTGGGGGCCATGGATGAGGAGCTTCACCTCCACCCCCCCTGGAAGCATCATGTACCATGGACTTGGGTGGTATTCTTCCTCCCTGACACTTCTTGCTCCCTGCTCATTTATGCACAGCATTTTCCTCAGTGTTTAATGAATTGTTTTATAGGTGTAAGAAACTTTGTGTCACAGTGCATTTGTAGAGGTGGTGGGGATCCATTTCATCATTGCTATTATGAATCTTTTCATCTTTATCAGAGCATAAAAAAGGTGGAGTCTGTATCCAGATTTGGTTGCCAGGACTTCCTCATCAGGGACTGAAGCAATAGGACATGAGGGAATGGGTTCAAACTGGAATAGGGGAAGTTCAGGTTGGAGATAAGGAAGAAGTTCTTCCCTGTGAGGGTGGTGAGGTGCTGGCACAGGTGCCTAAGGAAGTGGTAAATGCTCCATCCCTGGCAGTGTTCAAGGCCAGGCTGGACAGAGCCTTGGGTGCCATGGTTTAGTGTGAGGTGTCCCTGCCCATGGCAAGGGGGCTGGAACTGGATGATCTCAAGGTCCTTTCCAACCCAAACCATTCCATGATTCTATGACTGTTTTGAGCTTCTTATTCTTTTTGCGGCTGTAGAGACTACAAATATTGATTTTTAGTAATTTTTATCACTAATTCTATGTTTCTTTCCCTCCCCTCAGGGCAGAGTCCATAGCCACGTGTGAGGTGTATGAAGGCACCGAGGAGATGACAGAGCCACTGCAGCAGTGCATGGGTTGGCTGTATGCCTACTTCTGCGAGCCTGCAAGGACAGAGACCCTTCCCGTGCCAGCCTTCCATCACCCGCTGCTCCAGCAAGGTCTGCTCCATGTGGCACCCATCCCTCCCTGCACCCATCTCCCTAATTCCTGGTCAGTGGGGATAAAAAGGATGTGGTTCAGCTCCCAGTGCTTGCTGGCTGGAAGGTTTGAGTATGAATGCATCTAAAGGGCAATGAGCTTTGCCGTAAGGTTTGTTTCACATCAAGTAGCTGAGGATTACACATGTCCATGTCATTTGACGTGTGCCATAGAAGCAATTGGGGATAGGTTGTGTAAGGTAGCTATGGGTTTATTCCTCAGAGTTATCAGAGGCAAGATTTTGATGGTTTTAAGCAAAGAACAAGTATTGTTACAAGGAAGTTGTGCTATTTATGTGTTTTCATAATAACAAGACCTGAGAAAAGTTTCTTCCTACTATTCTATTTGTCTTTCTGTCCATGGATGAAAGGTAGCTATGTGAACTGTGACCTTATTTGCCTTCACAAGTGTTCTTAGTGTCTTAATTTTTCAGTCTGAATTTGAAGATGGCAATGTAAAGAGGGCCTACAAGAAAGCTGGAGAAGGACTTTTGACAGTGGCTGTTGGGAGAGGACAAGGGGAAATGGCTTTAACCTGCCAGAGGGGAGATTAAATTAAGAGCCATGTTGTGAAAACTTGGGTTGGAGTGAATGTGAATGGGCAAAGCTGGGTAGGGAATAGCTGCTGCTGCTGCTGCTCTTTCCATCTCTGAATAACATCAGGAGAATTCTGCTTCCCAGGTTATCCACCAGACGGTTATAAATCATTTAAAGTAATGTTTTTACTTTAATGACTATTCCTAAATGAGCTACTACATTCTTTTTAGTTTGGCTAATGACATTTCTTGGTCTAAGCACTGATGACGATGTTTTAGGTGTTGGTTTGGGGGTTCACCGTGAACAGGCTTGGCTTGACTTATGGTCAGAGTTGAGAGGGGACTTTGGTCCTTCCCCAGGCAGCAACATCTGTGTGCAGGCAACACTGGAATAAAGTGAAGATCTTTTAAAAGAGGAAAATAAGTGTATTTTAGTTAACAGGAGGCTTTTTGAGGGAAAGCAGTCATCACACACTGCTATTATTGAGTGGAGGAAGGAAAGCTCTTCAGCACCATCCAAATGCAGAACTCAAATGTGTGCAGGTTTGGGATGGGGCCATGAGCATCAACACCAGCTTTCTGCAGCACCCATGGCTTTGTGAAGGATGCAGCTGATGGCCCCAGTGTCTGCAGTTGTCCCAGTGGGGTTTGACCTTCTGTATGGCATGTTCTATGCAGGTTCAGAGGGGTTTAATGCAGTTCAGTTACTTGTTCTTGGACTGAGACCACATGTGTGCGTTTTACTGGGGAGGGCAAGTTCCTCATGGAAACATTAATGAAGAATTAACTGGCAGAAATCACAATGATGGGATAGCATTCCTGTTCTCCTCTGGCGTTCTCCTAGCAATACTAAGAGAAATAATAAATAGTAATAAAGTAGAAAAAGGGCATGGAAATACATATCCAAAATAGGAGTTGCTTAGTAGAAAGGTAAGGAGGGAAACATGTTGTCATGGATCACATTGAACATTTCAATTTATCTGTAAGTCAGAATTGCTGTACTGCTGAATTAGGAATTTGGTATTTATTTACTTTTCCACATTTACATTTGAAAGTGCTACTCGTTTCTTGAGGCGCTTAAAGATGCAGAACAAACATAAGCGAGAGCATGAGGATCCGAAGCTGGGAGGGCTTTTCCTCCTCACACTGATGTTCTCACATCTCAGTTCATCAACAGCCCTTCTGGTGAATCATCAAAACCTTTGCCCCTTCGTTTCTGCCTTTCCCTTTAAATACGACCACTGATTTTGTGGTCATTTGGTATCAGGTAATTTGAGTTCCATCACCCCGTTCTTTTGTGATCAGGACTGACTGGTGAATATTTGGTTTTAATCAGTGCTTATGTCAAATCTAGTATTTTTTTCCTGTGCCAGACTTACCTAAGAAGGGTTTTGCTTATGTCAGACCCCTTAAAGAGGTTCCTCATTTGACATTTAACAAGTGTAAAGTGCTTTTGATATCATAGAATCCCAGACTTGTTTGTGTTGGAACTTAAAGCTCATCAAGTTTCAATCCCCTGCCACAGGCAGGGACACCTTCCACTAGACAGGTTGCCCCATCCAGCCTGGAATTCTCAATTCATGTTCAGTTTTCTGCAACTACTTGTAAAGGGAAAAGGTCCCTTCCAACCCAAACCAGTCCATGATTTCAGTGATTTCTGTGAACATCAAGCACCCTCCAGCATCACCTCCACTGACAGTAAAAGTCCAAGAATAACGGTTTCATTGTGCTATTGTAATTTGGTTTCATGGGTGTGTGCATTACCAAGGCAAAACCAAGCACAATTATGACATTTACTATTTCCGTGGCTTATTTTGGGTCTTGAATCTTTCTAAAGTGCTTGTAATTTTCTAAATTACTATTGAAAGGGGGAAACATTTTTAAAAGCACTCTAAGTGCTGAATGAACCATTCCTTCTTGTAACACATCATTGGCAAAATGTACATCTGAAGCACTGATGCTGTAGAACAAGGTGTTACAGGAACATCCCTGAACATTTATAATGGGAAGTGATTCATTGGTGTTACTATATCATGGTCATTAGTCCCCTTTATATATGAAGAAGAAAAATTGACCCTGTTGTTTTGAAGGAAGTGTGTAAGTTTGTTTGAGTTGTGGGTCTGGAAAAGGCAGTGTTGGACTGGTCAGTCCTGAATTCCCTGACTCTCCTTTATTTGTGCTTTATAACGTGGTGGTGGTGGTTGCAGAAGGCAATGCTGGACACTGCAGCGAGGAGCTGTTGTGTGTGTTTGCAAACCAGATGGCTTATTAGAGCTACAAGAGCAGAGGAAATTGGAGGTACACCAGCGTGTTC
>NW_026900783.1:1500000-1502500 GCF_033783945.1 Neopsephotus bourkii
CTGGTAGGACTTCCCCTTGGTTTGCTTCCAGGATGTCTGTTTAAATAAGTTGAATGTCAGGGATTCAAAGTGCAGTTCATTCAACAGTGCTGTGTATGGCACCGTTATCAGGACACTTTATGTCTTCACCGTTGTTTTGCTGACTGCTTAAAACCATGCTCCTTAACAAAAAAAGAAAGAAAAAGAAAAAACACACTCTTAACTTTGAGGTTGAAGCCAGAAATTTCTAGGCCTTAAGTGCTGCTGCTTTCGTATGTGCCTTGAAAAGATGTTGCACCCATTGTGACTTTGTGAAATGTGATGTGTTAGCCTCATACATTAGATATTTATAATTCAGTAATCATACAGGCTGAAAAGAAAATGGGTACTTTGATATTGACTTAATTTGTATGCAGTGAGCAAATAGTTACATTTATTAAGCTGTTTAATGGTTATTATTTTTAACTTGCACGTTTACAAAGAAACTTACAGGAATCTAAAGGAATTGCTGTTCGTATTTTAGACAAGTGGAGATCTTTGACTTTGTTCATAGTGGAGCACATTTGCATTGCATGTTTCATACATTAAATTTCTAGAGCAAGTTATCTTTGGTAACAGGATCTTCATAAAGCAGCCAAGGGTGCAGACTGCTTGAATCCAAAGTCATTTGGGAGTGGATATTTGGGGCCATGTTGAAAAGTGAAATACTAAAACCACCTCATCAATGTAATTCTAAGTGGAATTACAGAGAAAAAGCAATTATGTGTGAGGCAGTGGAAAGTACAGGAGAGATGATGGTGCGTCCCAGCCTCCCTCCCCATCAGGGCCAGGTCCTCTGCCATCAGCCTGCCTGGAGGAGCACAACCAGAATACCTGTGCTAACATAATCCAGTGATTAACCATTGTTGTGGAAGTATTGCTTGACAGTTTGGAAGGGAGGGAATGATTGCTTTCTCCCAAATAATAACCTGGTTTAGCATTGCCCTGTTTCATGGGTGGATGTGGAATTGGTTTGTGCATGTCCTTCCTGGGGCATGGCAGCAGGTCCTCCTGGACTGCGTTGCAGCACTCCCATTAGTAGTGGGAGGGAAAACAGTCTGTGCTTGTAAGATGATAGAACAAAATCCAGTTTGCAGAAACAGATTTACGCAAGATTATATCACAATTCACGAATTTATTCCCATTTACATCATGGGGTGTGTTGGAGCCCTGAGATGATAAAATAATTAAATCTTGTAGGGCATATTGATGAAGTTCAGAGCACAGTTTCACACTTACTTCATGGTGGTTCTAGGTTTCATGTGTGTGAATGGAGGTATGGGAGGATTCGAGCTCCTTGTTTGGGTTTGTCACTTTAGTGCTCAAAAGCTGCCTGAGTTGTAGCTAGTAGTTGTAGCTGTAGTAGCTGTAGGGGTGAAGGTTGGACTTGATGATCTTAAAGGTCTTTTACAACCTAGTTGATTCTGTGATTCTATGATTCATCAGCTCTCCCAGGTGTAGTTTTAAATGTGATGGTCCTGAGCCAAGACCTTGAACCAAAGGTTGTGATCAGTTTGAAATGTTGATGTTAGTAAGCTTATTTATAGGTATGAATTGCAAACTGTGTTGTATGAACACGCATGAGTTGAGTGGTTGAACCCTTTTTGGTTCATCTTGTGTTTTGAGTTCATTAATATTAGAATGACACTTGCAGCACATCCATAAATCTTCCAAAGCTTTCTGCAGAACCTCCCTGCCCGTTCCAGTCTGCCTATAACCAGATGGTCCTGCCAACCCTGCCAAGATCCCAGGGTAATTGGGAAACTGCATCTTCTCTGATTTATTTAGGGGCAGGTTTGTGTGTCTCATTAACAGGATGAGACAGGAGAAGAGCTGGGTCATAGCAGCACCGGGGAGGCTGCATTTTTGTTGAATTCCAACGATGCAGATTGAGGTAAATTGGATTTAATCTTTGTTTTTTTCTCCAGAGAAGGAGAGGAGGAATCTTCGCAGGCATCAGCCATGGTGCTTTCAATAGGCAATGAGAACTCCCAAGAAGTGGGAAATAAGAGGTTTGAGGTGGAACCAGAACTTCCACTTCAGTGTGTGCCTATAGGAATTCCTCTGTTCTAAGTCGGAGGATGGACAGTTGTAGTTTCTTGTCACATGTGGCCCGTTGGTAGAGATTTTGATGGCCATGTGAGAGCAGAGTTCAGTTCCCAAGCTCGGTGTGCAAATTGCAGCTAATAAGGAGAATTAAGAAGATGCCCAGGTGAAGTTCTTGATGAGGACCAGCTCTCTGACAATGAAATAGAGAGAAGTCCCTCATTTATTTCTATCTGGAATGGAAAAATACGAGTTTAATTTTCTGGCCCAGTCACTGAGAAATTGCAGCTGAGCTGGTGCGTGGTGTCTGCGGAAGGACTGTTCTGTGTCCTTTCCAGAATGGGAAAGAGTGTTTTATGGCATTAAATAAGGATAAAATACAAGAAGTTAACCTGAGCTTGAAGTGAATGAGGTAGTTGTTGATGTTTCTCAATTG
>NW_026900783.1:1507500-1567500 GCF_033783945.1 Neopsephotus bourkii
TGCACTGAGAACAAGACTGTCAGAGCATTTCTGTTCATGAAAGAGAAGCAGTGCTGAGCCTAACTGGGCTTTCCGGAGGTGAGCAGATACAGCCTTGACTCTTCACTGTAGCCATTTACTTAAGTGCGTTCAATGGCTTAAATGTGGAAACTGGAAGCTGAAGTCTCTTCTATAGCTTAGATGTTGATTGAAATATTCATGCATGTGAAAAATTTGGAGGTGTTGCGTCTCCAGCAGCAATGGGATCAAGCAGCTTTAATATGGGAGAGTCGTAGGTGGAAAAGTCATAGAATTATAAATTGTTTAGGTTGGACAAGACCTTTAACACCATTGAGTCCAGCCATGCTCCAGCACTGCCAAGTCTGCCACTAAACCATGTCACTCAGCACATCTACCCCTCTTTTAAACACCTCAGGGATGGTGACTCCACCACTACCCTGTGCAGCCCCTTCCAGTGCTTGGCAACACTTTCAGTGAAGAAATATCTCCTAATGTCTGATCTAAACCTCTCCATACACAATTTGAGGCCATTTCCTCTGGTCCCGTCACTTCTTACTTGGGAGAAGAGGCCAACTCCCACCTCATTACAGTCTTCCTCCAGATAGTTGGAGAGAGTGGTAAAGTTTGGTGGCTTCCTAATGGAGGGATGTTTACATCTTTAGTTTTGGTACAGATGAAGCTGCTGTCCCAAGCAGCAGGGCTGAGCACAGGGCTCAAGCACACCATGCTGCTTTGACTCAGAGGCTGTACATCATTTACACATGCAGTGTGGGGTTTTGTCCCTCTGAACTTCCTAATTCAGTAATTCACAGTGACACAATTTGGTTGATCAAAACAGGAGAGTAAAGCTCAAGAGGGACCTTAAGCACTGCACAGAGTGCCCAGAGAAACTGGCTGAAGGGGGAAAGGATGTTCTCGGTGTTGTTCAGCTGCAGCCGTATGGACCAGAGGTGATTTTTCACTCTCTGAAAGGAATTTGAATTTTAAGAGAAGCTTTCTCACTCTCAGCTTCTTTTTAGAAATAACCCCCTGAAATGCACATTTGGGTAAAGCAACACCTTTCTAAAGCAAAATCTTTACCAATGCTTTCAGTTCATTAAATGCCAATTAACAGAAAACCGATTTATTAATAACTACAGATACAGAAGGTGCCATAAGCCCGTCACAGTTCGTAGCCTTATTCCTGTTTGAATGGACACTGCAGTGATTCTCCACAATATCACTAAAAAAGTTGCAGTGATGTGCTGCAGTGCCACAAATCTCAGTTCATTCTTTTTCCTTCAGGTGCCTAACACCCTCCTTACCTCTCCACTAGCACAGTATATGTTTGCTTCTAGTTGTAAAGAAGCAGATTATGAGCGGACAACAAACCTGGAGAGGGGCTTTAGACAAGGGCCTGTAGGGACAGGCCAAGGGGAATGGCTTGAACCTGCCCGAGGGGAGACTGAGCTGAGCTCTTAGGCAGAAGCTCTTCCCTGTGAGGGTGCTGAGGCGCTGGCACAGGGTGCCCAGAGAAGCTGTGGCTGCCCCATCCCTGGCAGTGCTCAAGGCCAGGTTGGACACAGGAGCTTGGAGCAAGCTGCTCCAGTGGAAGGGGTCCCTGCTGTGGCAGGGGTTGGAGCTGGAGGAGCCTTAAGCTCCTTCCCAACCCAAACCAGTCTGTGATTCTGTGATTTTCCATCCAAGAGGACTTAGTAGAGGCAGAGTCATGCGAGATACCTGCCGTGGTGCAGGAGAGGGGTGGACCTTCCCCTTCCCCTTCACTGCTTGTTGAACAGATCATCATGAGTTGGTAACAGTAGATGAACCATAGAATCAAAGTAAAGACACTTCTGTTTATAGTCTGATTGTGCATCATTGGCCCCAACTGTGATTGCTGTAGATGCAAGTAGAAAAGAAAATGCAAGGAGATAATGCCAATTGGGAGGAGGAGGAAGCTCCCCAGGTCTCTGAGTACCAGTGTGGTAGGGAAATCCTTGTGCACAAAAATGGGATGGAGTCTCAGGAATCAGCATGTTTACTGGTGTCAGAGGAAAATAAATTGGTTTTATGCTTACCTCCATCCCCTCTGCAATGTAAGACTTGGCTGCCACGTTTTGTTGGCTTGGAAGAGACTGATATTTTCTCTGTCTCTTCATCCAGAGCATTTGTTCTCCTCTCCTGTAGCAATTGCAGCTCGGTGTATTACCTACAGCTCAGAGGATAATCAGGTGGCTTCTTCATTTAACTGTACCACTGCTGCAAGCAGCTGCACAAATCACCTGGCAGGGGATGCTGTGCAATGACATGGTCTGTGCTGTAGCCCAAGAGGGACTTGTCAAGTGCTTTGCAATTTCCTCCATCTTACCGGTCCACAGACTCCAAAACCCAGCCCAGCCTGCTCGGGGTTGTTGTGGCATTCAAAGTCTGGGAGGAATATTTAGCTTAGATGAAGTTGCTAACGCTTAAGGAGTCGTCAGTTTGCATAAAGCCCTTGCTTGGGTTTCAGTTTGGAAGTGGGAATAGGGAGAAGTTTTGCAATATGCCATGGGCAGGGGATGTAAAGAGCGGGTGCTGAGCATCAGGCTCCTCATTTCCATCAGCTCTGAATTTATACTCTGCTCTTGCAAGGCTATTGCACACAAAAATGGGTCAGAATATCAGTTACCACTCGGGTAAAACACCCAGTGACTTGCAGGGAGTTTAACCTGCAGAAATACTGCTGGATGAGGTCCATGGAGAGCTACTTGCTTCTAAGGATAGAATTTGGCCCCACAAGCCCTTCGGCAGTCTGAAGGGAGCTGCGGTTAAAACTGTGTTAAAGTACAGATCAGAAACAGCTCCATTAATTGGGGTTTAACGTCGCTCAGCCACGTGTGCCAACCCGAACGCTGTATGTAGTAGAAGAAAGCATATTGGCACATTTGTCACTTAAGTGATACAGATATATAGTACATTTATAAATTATAGTTGTGTTTCTGTGTTATTATATTACACATTTCAAACACAGGCGTGCATAGGCAATACATAAAAGCGTTACAAAAGCACTCCCCTAGCCCACATTTTCCTACGTGGTGACCTGTGGGAGAGCACGAGATAACACCAGAGCTGTGTTAAATGCTCTACTGGACTCTGATGGGTTTAATATGGGCTGCCTAATATTTATGAACTGATGTTATTAATCTTGTTAAAAATATTTACTCATGGAGCTGTATCTGTGGGGCAGTATTCAGGTAATAGTAGAAGAGGTAATGTAGTGGTAGGGCTAAGGGGTAATGGGCTAAAACAGGGGAAGTTTAGATTGGATAGAAGGAGGAAATTCTTTCCTGTTAGGGTGGTGAGGCACTGGAATGGGTTGCCCGGGGAAGCTGTGAATGCTCCATCCCTGGCAGTGTTCAAGGACAGGTTGGACAGAGCCTTGGGTGCCATGGTTTAGTGTGAGGTGTCCCTGCCCATGGCAGGGGGTTGGAACTGGATGAGCTTAAGGTCCTTTCCAACCCTAACTATTCTATGATTCTGTGATTCTATGAGGTGAGACAAGGCTTGTGCCGGGGCAGAAATAGGCACTACAGGGTCTGCTGCAAGGACTTTGGTTCACTAAAGGTGCTGCATTGGAGGGGCCAGTTAACTTGACTGTTGTCAGTGCTACTTGCCGAGTTGGGTTGGGGTTTTGAGTGTTTGAACACTTACTGACATCTGATGTAAGGGTTTCTTGTTCTAGAGTCGAAATGCATCGTAGTTGACCTTTATGTATCTATAGATAAATCACAGAATCCCAGACTGGTTTGGGCTGGAAGGGACCTAAAAGCTCGTCCAGTTCCAACCCCGTGCTGTGGGCAGGGACACCTTCCACTAGAGTAGATTGCTCCAAGCCCGTCCAACCTGGCCTTGAACACCACCAGGGATGAGGCAGCCACAACTTCATAAGGGAACATATGAACCTAAGCATTAAAGTATCATTTAAAATCCTTTAATAGCAACTAATAGTTGCATTTTATACCGTAGAGTACCAGTGGCCATGGACTTGCAGCCATTGAAGAAGGGAAGAAAAGCATTTCTTGGTCTGCCTCGTAACAAGAGCAAACTACAGTTAAACAGTTAAGAGGCTAGAGAAGCATTTACCTCTTTCACGTACCACTTGGTAGCTCAGTCTAGGGGAGGGTAGCAGTGATTGTTACTATTCAGATTGTTGTTCTAGTGGAAGGTGTTCCTGTCCATGGCAGGAGGATTGGCACTGGATGATCTTAAGGTTAAGGTCCTTTCCAACCCAAGCCACTGTATTATTCTATGGTTGCTGTTTAGGTGATGTGCTTAATAGGCCTTTAATGGCCCACTTAGTAGTGAAGGAGGTTCAAAACTAATGAAAATTGGCACTCTTGCCTGTGTTGACTGTTTACACAGTTGATGTCAGTAAAAGTTCTTTGGGTTGGATATGAACCTCTTTTTCCAAGGTCCAAGAGCCAAATTAAGTTTTCAGGATTAGGTGGGAGCTCATGCTGCTGTGGGAACTGCAGTTCTGTACACAAGCTGGGGTAGTTTTGAAGTGTTACACTTGAGTATTTGTCTTTCCCAGTAGTGATAACAGTGAAAACAGGTAAGTGTAAAAGCAAGCAAAGTTGTCTATGTGGTACCCAGACAGGCTGCGAAAAAGCTGTGGAGAAGGGGTGAGTTTATAACTTACTGTTATATATATATAACTGTTTCTTTGCATTTGCAAAAGCCTTGGGGAAAACAGAAAACTAACAGACAAATAAAAACACCAACCAGAAAAGCCCACAGGAAAGCTGACATTCCCAGCAATCAGTGAGGGTTTGGTGGGAATGTTAGTTTCCCTTGAGGAGAAGGGAAAACATGGTCTGGCTTTGATCCCCCTTAACCAAAGGGATTACAGTATGTCAGATCATACTGTATATCCTTGGAACCACTGTTGCCCCAAGAACTAGAGAAGGAGATACAGAGGGGACAGGAAGGGACTGATGCTGGTGGCTCTGCTTTTCCTCCACCCATCCTGTTCTGCCGCAGGCTGAGACCCTCAATAACACAGTAATGGACTGGCAGCACATTATTAGATAGCAGCATACAACTTCACTTGGTACTAATTGCCACCTTCAGTTACACTGTTAAAAGTTATGATATGGCTGGTATTACAGTAAAGAAAGACGAAGAGTCAATTTTCACTCTTTTTATCCCCACGGATATAACATTCATATGGAGAATTAAAGTCTGGCTGGCTGTTGAGAGTGGCCTGTGAGGTGGTTAGGCATTAACAGGAGGTTCAGGGTACATCCCTCTTTTTAGAGGCTTATAATTTATCTATAAATATTAATTTCAGATAGTTCTGGCATCCACTCTTGGTATTGCTTTCCAATGTGCCAAGCAGTTGCCAGGGCTGATAGAACTGCACAATTACGAGGGGTTTGCACCACTGAGGAATGCAACAGTGATGTCCATAAGAGGAAAACATCCAAGAAGTCATTCACCCATTGCCTGTTGTTAAACAGGGGTTGTTCAACCTGGAGAAGGCTCCGGGGAGACCTTAGAGCATCTCCAGTGCCTAAAGGGGCTACAGGAAACCTGGAGGTGGGCTTGGGACAAGGGCCTGTAGGGACAGGCCAAGGGAAATGGCTTGAACCTGCCCGAGGGGAGACTGAGCCGAGCTCTTAGGCAGAAGCTCTTCCCTGTGAGGGTGCTGAGGCGCTGGCACAGGGTGTCCAGAGAAGCTGTGGCTGCCCCATCCCTGGCAGTGCTCAAGGCCAGGTTGGACACAGGGGCTTGGAGCAAGCTGCTCCAGTGGAAGGGGTCCCTGCCTGTGGCAGGTGTTGGAGCTGGAGGAGCTTTGAGGTCCCTTCCAACACAAACCACTCTGACTGTGAAACCCTCCCAAATACCTCTGTGGTCCCTGGGTGCCATGTACACGGCAGCTGGAGGTGGAACGAGCCCTCAGGGATGTGGAGACATTAAAACCCAACTCAGTGCATTGAAGAGGAAGGAAAAAACCTCTGATATTCACATTCATATGGTGTGGTTTCGTTCAGTCATTGCTCTGCTAGCATCTGCCTCTCCAGGACGGCGTGGGCATCCTCGGCTCGCAGAGGTATGAAGTGTTTCCACGTAACGAGAGAATTTGTGTGTGTTAATTTTTATGTGCATATTTTACAGCACTTTATAATGATATTTAACAGCATAAAATGTTGGCACACACTGAAAATTGGTGAAAGTTCAGCCATCTCATTTGGGCAGGTTATGCTTACAGGCACTCACACTCGCAGACAGTTTAATAACAGTATTTGGCACTGTCTGTTCGAGCTGCTTAAACTAATTAATGCATTTGCTCCCTACAGGATGAAATTGAGTTTTCAGATACATTTATAAAATGATGTGCATGATTGCTAAATATTTCATTCTTTTGAACTGTAACTTTGAGTGGTTTATGTGGGTGCAGAGACAGTTAGATATTCTCCCATGAAAAATGTACAGTGGCTCTGGAAAGAGGATAATCTCTGCCCTGGCTTGTCAGAAGAGGATAATCTCTGGCCCTCTTTAGCCTGTTAAAAGGTGCTCAGTAATTTGGACATCACTTGGCACAGGGATGGTATTGCTGGGGGGGTCTGGAGGTGCCACATTCTCATGTGAACGCTTGGTTCTCCATCATCTGCACCCACTTCTCCTCTTATTCCAATAGCTTTCAGGTTGCGGGTCCATCACATCCCAATCCATAGTCTTTCTTGCCAAAATGAGGGCACAAAAAAGGGTTTTTTTTGGACTGAAGCCCCAGTGATGTGCAGTCACTGTGCTCCATTGATATAACAGATGACATCAGGAAATAATTCCCCGAGACTCCTGTGTAGGGGAGGTTAACACTAATCTCAGCGGCTTGAAAAGAAGGTTAAAACAATAATAAGTAACAATTTGATTTGGAATAAACCTTTCTGAAGGAACCACAGTAAACAAAATCTGTTTGCCTAAGGAAACCCTCGCAGCAATCAGCTCCTAACACAACTGCTTGTGCTAATGAACCCAAAGCTGTTAATGTGGTTTCTTCAGTTAAATTGATTCATGAATTTTGAAGAGAACATTATCTAATGAATTTTCTTTGAATAGAAAGCAATTAAAAGGACAAATCAGTCTGATTAACCCCAAAGTCACCCTACTGCCACAAATGGTGTACAGTTTGAAATTATATCATAAAAAACTAGAGCAGATTTGCTATCTCTTTGCCCTCTACTAATCCATGTAAATTAATGAACAACAAAGTTAATTTCTTTGATGACCCTTTTCTCGTATCACCTGGATTATGCTGATGTTTAATTTGCTTAATGTTATAATAAAGACTAAACAGATTTTTTTCAATGGAGTGATTATCATTCCCTTCAGTTAAGAAGTGATTTTTATTATTTAACACACACCTAATGGTGTATGGGTTTCCTTTAAGACCAAACTCGCATTTCACTATGTTCCTGGGTAACGTAATCAATGTCTTTTTTGACAGCTAAAGGAAGAAAATGCTTTTAATAGGTTTGTTTCTTTGCCAGAGCAGGAGGCTGGGGGAAGGGGCCACTTTTCCTTTCCTTTTTTGCCTTTTTACTTTTCTTTTTATTCACCAGCTCCCTCAGTAAGTTATTCACTAGTTAGATCTTCAAAGCTTTTCCAAGTGCCTTGGAAGAGCAGTAAGTGTTCAACCCAACTAAAATCTGAACGCATCCATCAGGCTTTCCTTTTATAAGGGCTTGGGAAGGTAAAACCCCGAGTTGCAGAAGGAAACTGGTCCTAGTGCATTTGCTTATTCATTATCCCAACCATTGGAACACTTAAAAGCAATTTGCTGGTGAATTAAAATTGAAATCATGGAAGATACATTACATTTTGTTTCGGAGCCCCGTATCATTAAGGATGTGCCGTATATTCAAGGTCATGGCTAGTCCTTACGTCTTGTAATGTCTGCAGTGCTGAGCAGTCGCTTGGGGGTCTCGACTATAAAATGCAGTCAGGCAGGATAATATGGAGTCCACTGGCTCTAGGGCTTCTTGTTCCACGTGTCCCAGTTGAAGTTGGAAATTAGCTGGAGATGCGAGGGCTTTGTCAAATAGGTAGAGCCGGTTATATCTTCTCTTTTTAATTTGACTCTATGCTAATTTATACTCTGCCAATTTAATGGGAAAACCACATTGTCTGAGTTAACGGGATAATTGTACTCGAAGCAAATTAAAAATACAGGAAAATCAAAGCCTTAAATCCTTTTTTTATAGTGGTCGGTTACTTGGAAGTGCGCTTTCTAATAATCATGTCTTTAAATGTAGTAATATAGGACACAATCACAGGACAGTGCGTCGGGGCTGTTTCTATTTAAATGAGAAAGCTGCTATTGAGACTCTGCGTTGGGGTTTTGGAGTCTTTCACCTTGGGTTTCCTCAGCCGTGCATGCAAACAGCGCTCACTTCGTCTTCCCTGCAGATTCCTTCACCAGCAAAGTGCTGTGGACCCTGTTGAGAGACGTGAAGTTTGGAGAGGCCGTTTCCTACAAGCGCTTGGCAGACCTGGCAGGCAACAGCAGAGCAGCGAGGGCAGTGGGAGGAGCCATGAGGAGCAACCCTGTAAGTTCATGTCAACTCTGAAGTGAAGTTGATGGAAGATGCTGGATTTAGAGAGCTGTGAGGCTAAATGGCAATAGATTAAATTTATCTGCTCTGAAAACTGGTCTACCATGAGTAATAAGGTCAAGTGTGTGTTTTTAATCAGCAATAATGCACAACCTGATTTAATGGGATTTATTCCCTACCATTTATAGCGTTAGATTTGAAAGAGAAACACTTCTTTTAATTCATCAGCCTCTACACATTTTTGTTGTTCTCAGACATTCTGATGTATTCTTAGACGAGGGAAGTCTTTTATCCTGTATCTGAAGAGGGGGCTACAAGGATGCTGGAGAGGGACTCTGCATCAGGGACTGTAGCGATAGGACAAGGGGTGATGGGTTCAAACTGAAACAAGGAAAGTTCAGGTTAGATCTAAGGCAGAAGCTCCTCCCTGTGAGGGTGCTGAGGCGCTGGCACAGGGTGCCCAGAGAAGCTGTGGCTGCCCCATCCCTGGCAGTGCTCAAGGCCAGGTTGGACACAGGGGCTTGGAGCAAGCTGCTCCAGTGGAAGGGGTCCCTGCCTGTGGCAGGGGTTGGAGCTGGAGGAGCCTTAAGGTCCCTTCCAACATAAACTATTCCATGATTTGATGAGTTCTCCGGTTTTGAACTAATTGGAGGGAGTATAGCTCCAGGTTAGGCCTGTGGATTTTGGAAAAACGGTCTCTTGTCATACTTGGTCTCTGTTTGTCTTCTTAGTAGTTAGTTTTCCATTTTACTTATCCTGGTTTAGCTTTCTGCATATATTTATGCATCTGAATCACACTGGTCAGTGTGAGTCAGGTTGGTGAGAGTCAGCAGGTTGTATATCCTCGCATGGCTTGTTCATGTCCTGCTAGAGCACCAGCATCCTGAATTTGGGGGTTTCTGGGCTAGAATGGGTGTACAAGGAGGGAGGAGGCAGTTTCATTCCCCAAACCCTCAGTGTTTAGCATCTGGACTGCAGGAACCACATCCACATGGCTCGAGTTTTGGTGGTTATAGAGGAGCAGGGACAGCACGACATCCCACAAGGGACTGATGCTGCAGCACCTCATTCCTGGGCACAGGAAAGGAAAAGCTGGTGAAGAGAACACTGCTGTGTCTATCTTTACCCATCCCCTTGCTACTTTGGCTCTAAGAAATAAGAATCTGTGATTTCTGTTACTATCACTGTGGCCCTTTCAGCCATTCTTCAACATATTTTCCCTCATTACCACTTGCCCTGAGCAACGTCTGTCTTTCCATACCCAAATTTCACTCCTGTTCTGCAGCATTATACCTGCTGTAATCTTTGACCTCCTGTGTTGTTTTTGCATTCAG
The DNA here is from genome assembly GCF_033783945.1 of Neopsephotus bourkii. Lineage (NCBI taxonomy): Eukaryota > Metazoa > Chordata > Aves > Psittaciformes > Psittacidae > Neopsephotus > Neopsephotus bourkii. The sequence goes on from NW_026900783.1 coordinate 1,517,411, forward strand.
TCCTCTCAGTATTTAATAAGGTACATATGAGACTGCAACATGTAGTTGCAAAGTGGGTTGGAAAATCTGCTTTCTCAAGAGCTGGTGGCTTTACCTGTAGAAATAACAAAGGTGAAGGGGTTTTGCAGTGCCACTTATTATCTTTATATTTCACCTCATTCATAAAATCAACCTGCAAAGGTAACCTGCATGTAATGGCTTATAACCATGTAGAGATTTATATCGGAAGCATGAAAAACACAGTGAGGTGCTCATACTGAAGTGCCAAAGGACTGTGTGTGTGTTTGCACGTGGAATATGCATGAAATTACAGATTAACTACAGATGTGTAGAGATAAAACCACATTTTGGAATGGACAAGGTTCTCATTACAGCCCTGATTTCTATGGGGTTTTTATCATCAGCTTTCTATTGTGAACTATTGGGGTGGTATTATATTAACATAGCTCTTTCTCCCTAAAGCTATACATTATTATCTATAAAATGCTTTAAAATCTTCTGCTGGGGACAGAAAACACTGCAGCCTTAGAATGGGATGGGAAATAACAATAATAAGATAGGACCCCATTTAAAAAAGCCAGCGGTAGCTTTGCTGTATATTTTCAGAACTATTTTCATCCTCCCTCACAGGGGAAAAAGCAGGAATTTTCACACCACAACCTGCTGTTACTGCTGCTTTGGATGCTGCTGCTCCACTGCAGCCTGAGGGCAGAGCTGGGTACATTTCTAGGCAATAGCAATTACATATCCTTTTGCACAACACTATATTGTTATTCTTTGAGAACTGTTTCCTGTAGGTTTGCATTGTATTGCCTTATCTTAATGTGCACCAGATGATATTGGAAAGCATTCCATCATATTAAAATAGTTTGTATTGTCAAGTACAATACGGTGTATTGACAAAACGGAGCTTTATGCTGCTTATATGAGCTGTTCCATAGGAAAATCTGATAGAGGCTTAAAATATCAGGGTGTACTTCTTTATTGAGCTTAGAAGCTTAAACCCATTAGACAGGATGTGAGTTTCTGTGCTACCTGCTCAGAATGGTAGGGTACCTGGGAAGCTGGTATGCGTATAAACACCCTTGCAGTCTGTTTATCAGATGAGATATTGAGCTCTGAATCTAACTAAGCAGTTCATTAAACCGAACACGTCATCTGGGCTGCAGCATCATTAACGTGTCGGCACAGAACGCAGAGAGCTGTGGTGTTAACAACTGCTGCACCTGCAGCACGAGCTTTGGGAAGGAAACACCACATTGGAGGCGCAATTGCTTTGAAATTGGTGCAGAAATGGGATGTTTTGTTAAGCAGCAGATTAGTGATTCTTGTTTGTGGGAGGGAAGCTGGCGCTAGCGAATACATATTGGAATCATGGAGTTCAAGTTGATCCTTCAATTAAGGATCACTGTGGAAGATGTGCAAAAGAGCAAAACAGGCACCTTGAGATGCTTCTTATGATTAAAGGTATAAATTATAAACAGGATGAAATCACGAACATGATTTAATGAGGATAGTAATAACAGTAAAAATGAGCATTTGAAATAAACCAGAGCCTGGCATTGCCTTGTCCCTCAACCATCTTGATAGCATTGCCAAGCTCACCCTCTTCTATGAAATACCAGAACATTCCCCCCTTCTTCTACAAATCAGACATTGGTCTTTAATTCCGGTAGCGTGCATTCCACAGGTTTCCCTTTGTAGCTGGGTTGCTTCCCATAATTCATACAATGACCTTCAACTTCATGAGAAGGTGGAATAGGTGCCAGCAGCAGCTGAGAGACATCTCTGCCTCGTTTTATGCCGAGGACATGGTGGGGCTGGCTCATCTCTTGTAAGGGGAGCTTCAGATAGTTTGCTGTGGCTCACAGTGATTGCAAGGTCTGTGGTCCTCAAAGGGAGCCCATAAAGTTCAAGTAAAAATCTCATTAGACTGGTAGACGAGGATCAAAAAGAAATCACAGAGACTCATGGGAAATGGCAAGTGTTGGGCTGAGTAGTCCAAGGCCATCCTAAATCACTGTTCTGTGCTTAAATGTTTTCAGTGGTCTGTTAAGAGCAGTTGTACTACATATGTTGATACTCTTTCCAATTGTGTTACTAAGCTACAGCCTGGCCAAGTCTACAGCTTGATGCTAGTATTGGTCTGTCCTGAATCAGGGATATTTTTTTAACCAGAATGCTTTAGACAGACCTTATAGTGTCCTCCCAGTACCTAGTGGGGCCAACAAGAGAGCTGGAGGGGGGCTTTCAGCAAGGGCCTGTAGGGACAGGCCAAGGGGAATGGCTTGAACCTGCCAGAGGGGAGACTGAGATGAGCTCTTAGGCAGAAGCTCTTCCCTGTGAGGGTGCTGAGGTGCTGGCACAGGGTGCCCAGAGGAGCTGTGGCTGCCCCATCCCTGGCAGTGCTCAAGGCCAGGTTGGACACAGGGGCTTGGAGCAAGCTGCTCCAGTGGAAGGGTCCCTGCCCGTGGCAGGGGTTGGAGCTGGAGGAGCTTTAAGGTCCCTTCCAACAAAAAACAGTCTGGGATTCTGTGATTGTGAAGTATGGATTTGGAATGTTGAGGACACATAAAGCTACTCATGCATTAATGTCTTTGGTGACTGGCAGTAACCCAGGCCCATGCTAGGTCACGCTGTGGTCAGGGAAGGAGGGGAAGAAAAGCAACAGGACACGAGCAGACTGAACGATGACTTTCTGTTCAGTGCGATTCTTGCTGTGTTATCATGAGGCATTTCAGCTGCCTCCATCAGGGCTGATTCGCTTTCGACAGGTTGGCCGTTTCAGGAGGTGTCCAGCCTATCACCAGTATAACGGAACGGTCAGGATTCCATTGCCTCCAAGAGGAATCCTGCAGCGATCGGAGCTCCTCCGCTCCATCCTCAGCCGGAATTCACTAACCGCAGCTCGGAGCCGATCGATTCCTCACCCAGGGAGTTTTTTTCCCCACCTTTTTTTCTAAACAAAGGCATTATCGAGGAGTTAGTTTATTCACAGATTGCCACAAGTGGTAATGACCGCCCCAGCCTTGTTCTGCCAGTCACCCAGATGGCTGTTGATAAAGATTTAGCATCATGTTCTGAGTGTCAGGGCTGTCAGTAGTGCTGAACCATTTGACCAGAAGAAAAAACGCACAGGGAGCTATTGATTACAGCTTCTCAGTGTCACTTGTTCACCAGGATTTAGGTATTGATGAGGCTGCGAGTGAAAACAAGCTCTTTCCCTTGTGGGCCTCTACCCAGAAGAACAAAAGCAAAAGTTAGAGAAAATATTCATGTGGTGCCCAAATCAGAGGGACTCCGTTATTGATCCGAGGGCCCCTTCGTGTTATTTTTGTTGGAGACAAACCTATGGGTTTGGAAGTTTTGTAGCGTTTGAGGTAGGGGCTGTGGAAGTGATGGATTCGTGTATTAGATGAATTAGATTTCACAGCATGAAGATTTCAGCAGAGCTATAATATTATGAGCTGCTTGGTTATTGATAAAAATTACATTAAATGTAGCTGAGGCATTAAAGCTCCAGACTGGGGTACGACTCCCTCTAAAATGTCCTTAGGGCCCTAATAAATTTTAGCAGGTTTAATTATTTTAGTAGGCTGAACATTGTCACCACAATTAAGCCAAACTGAAGCAATATTCAATATTTTTAAATTACAGCCCTGATGCAGCCATTGTACCGCGTTTTCTTTTCCACCCGATGCTGTGGGAGGTGATGTAGTGGCACTTGTGCGTGTTAGTGTGGAATTCTTTGAGAATGGGAAAAGCTGCATTTATTTCACACCTTCTTCTTCATAGAAGCATAGAATGGTTTGGGTTGAAGGGACCTTAAGGCTCATCCAGCTCCATCCCCCTGCCACGGACACCTTCCACTAGAGCAAGTTCCCCCAAGCCCCATCCAGCCTGGCCTCAAACGCTGCCAGGGATGGGGCAGCCACAGCTTCCTCGTGCTTAATGCAGGTGGCTTAACCACTGCATTAGTGAGCAGGTCCTGCACTGACCCAGACACCATCCAAGACTCCACAACTTCCACCACCTAAAACATGAAGATTTATAGTTTACCATCAAAATACACTGATTTTTAAGGACTTGGAAATTAACCATGGAGATGTTTTTACAGTGTATTATTATGGCTTGGTATGGCTTTGTCACTCAAGGAAATCTGGCTGCAGTAACTTGTGCATGCGGACTGTAAAGACGGAGAAATCCCTAAGCTGAAAAGCCCTTCCAAACAGCAACCTCTTTAAAGTCATAGAACAAGAACATGATGGCCTCGTGTAGAGGTTTTATTGGTGCTCACTGGAGTTGTCATGGGTGCGTAATTCATTTATGGCATTACCAGCTGCAAATACAGCAGCTATTTATAAGCATTTCTTTATTAAACCTTGATTAAGAGTAAGCACCTCTGTGTGCTCCCATTTGGTGTGGTAGCCTGTGGGCTGAGACTGAAATTGAAAATTTCAGCTATTGAAATTACTTAACAAAACCAAAAGAACACCAAAAAACCCCAAATCTGTGTAGGTCTGGCTAATAGCTGTTTGGGGTTTGTGTGTCCCAGACTCAGAAATGAGCAGAGCTTGAACCGTACTGAAATAACTATTAAGTGGGATTAAAATAAGTCAGTGTAAAGTATGTAATTTGTGTGTCTACATGAAACTAAATCACGCTTCTTGACTTAAAATACCCCAATTGGTGAAAACTGCACTTTTCAATGAGTTGCTTTCGCAGCTCTATCATTGCAGTGGAGTTTCTATGCAGTTACCAAAACACATACAGGGTGATTAGAGACGATGTATTGCATTTTTTATGGCGTGTACTTCAACTGTGATAATCACCTGTAATAAGTAAATAAAAAATGCATTTATGTGCTTCCCTCTGATCAGTCTCTCAGGTAACTGCTTGCATTGGTTTCTCCAAATCCATGACATTTGGCTATAAACGATACAAAGGAAAAGGCAGGAGGAAATAAGTGCCTACATTGGTTAGACCTCCTGAATTAAACCTGTCCTGTTGCAGGTTTAACAATCCACGACCCATTTTGCATTGACTTGATGTTAAATAATAAATAGCACCTTGTTCTTACAGTGGTGTTTTCTGCAGCACACTTAGAGGTGCTATTGAGAGAGGAGGAGCTGGGGATTGGGAAGTTCAGGTCAAGAAGGACAGGGACCTGCTGGAGAGAGTCCAGCGCAGGGCAGCTAAGATGATTAAGGGAGTGGAGCATCTCCCTTATGAGGAAAGACTGAGGGAGCTGGGTCTCTATAGTTGGGAGAAGAGGAGATTGAGGGGTGACCTTATTAGTGTATATAAATATATAAAGGGGGAGTGTCACGAGGATGGAGCCAGGCTCTTCTCAGTGGCAAACAATGAAAGGGCAAGGGGAAATGGGTACAAACTGGAACACAAGAGGTTCCACTTAAACCTGAGAAGAAACTTCTTCTCAGTGAGGTGACAGAACACTGGAACAGGCTGCCCAGGGAGGTTGTGGAATCTCCTTCTCTGGAGACATTCAAAACCCGCCTGGACATGTTCCTGTGTAACCTTATCTAGGTGTTCCTGCTCCGGCAGGGGGATTGGACTGGATGATCTTTTGAGGTCCCTTCCAATCTCTAGCACACTGTGATACTGTGTGAAATGCTCTTCACAATGGGCTGTTTTCTTCCTCAAATACATCATCTTCCATCCTGGGGTGATGGTTAAGAATTGTCCTGTAGCCCCCTTGCTATCCTCATGTGCAGTTTGGGTCTATGAGGCTTCATCACCCACGCTGGGCAATGAGGTTTGGTTGCTGGTGCGCGGCAGGTACATCTACTTGCAAAGTTCTTATAGATGGGATTTAATAGATCATGGTTTGTGTTGGAAGGGACCTTAAAGCTCACCCAGTTCTAAACCCCTGCCACAGGCAGGGACCCCTTCCACTGGAGCAGCTTGCTCCAAGCCCCTGTGTCCAACCTGGCCTTGAGCACTGCCAGGGATGGGGCAGCCACAGCTTTTCTCCCCATCACCTCATCCTTTGCTCCCTTTTTGTCTCCTCTGCAGATCCCGATTATAATCCCGTGCCACAGGGTGATTTGCAGCAATGGTCAGAGCGGCAACTACGGAGGAGGCAACCTCATGAAAGAGTGGCTTTTGTCACACGAGAAGCTCCAGCAGGAGAAGGCAGCATATTGATGCAGCTCAGCCCCGGCTGCTAGCCAGCCAGGACATGCAGCGTGGATACTTGCCTTGTAGCAAGTGCTCAGAGCACCCAGCAGAATTTAGAGGAATGGTAAATATTTGAGTGACATAGAAATATAATGCAACATCCAAAGTGAAATGTGTGGTGGCACCACTATATTAAAAAAGCGGGATGTGTCCTGAGGGATGCAGCTTGTCTGCCCTTTCTTGGTTTTACATTTTACAGCAGAATGACTAACAGCAGTCCAGGCTGGTTGTGCATGGATTTTGGTCCCATCTCAAGGCTGGTTTGTTCTATATTTAATGTCCATTAGAGCATGGGAAAGGGAATGGGAAGGACCTGGCAAATGGGAGGTGCAAGCCCCACAAGGAAGCATCTGGCATGCTAAGGGGGAAACCCACAAGCCCCCTGCCTGGGTCTCCCCTCACCTCTTTAGAGCCTGGAATGGGGTTTCACCTAAACTGGCATTAACGGAGCACACAAGGATGGATTTAAAAGCAAGTGGCTGTTGGATTCCTTGTTCCCAGCTTTTCTTTTTGGATTGTGAGAGATGGGAATAGAGTTTTTCACTGATGCAAAAAGCAGGGTGGAAGAGAAGATGCTGGCAAACTGCATGAAAAGTGTTTTTGAAATCAGCAGTTTGAGTAGCCCAACTTGGGCAAAAATAGTGGGAAGCTCATCACAGATTGTTCTTTATCAGCATCACATTTCCTTTTTCCGTCTAGTTTCCTCCCTTTAGCTTTTTGCATTTCTCTGTTGTGTAAAGTAAAAGGATCCCAGTATTTGGGAGATGTTAAAGCTCACTTTTGAGGTGGTTTAAGCAGGGTTCCCTGCAAGTACCAGCCACCAGAAGCTGAAATTTTCAGTATGGGAATCGTAAATCCTAACATGGAAATAGTGATTTTTTTATGTGTTTGATCATATTTTCATAGATGTCTCTTTAGAAAAGGCCATTGCTAACCAAAAAATTACTGTGTTACGATGTGTTAGTTAATGTGGTATTATTGATACCCCCGAATTGCTTCAATAAAAGAACTGCTTTGCATGTGCAAGTATCTTTGTGTGTGTTTATAAATAAAACACAGTGTGTGATATATGGAGAAAATAAACTATACCCAACTGCACAATATAAAGCTGTATTTTTATCAAGGGTTTCTGGTGGCAATATAAACCACGAAAGCAAAGCTCAAGTGGTTTGTACGTGTCACCAGAACCCCGAGATAAAAATATAGCCTTATAATACGTACAGTTTGGGTGTATTTTATTCTTCTTTTATATATATATAATACATGCTACCCGCAAAAGAACAGGGCAGCAGCTGTAAACTTTCCCTTCTCTCACGTTCGCATTCCTTGCTGTTCCTCTTAAAGGTCTCCGTGTGTTCCAGGATGCACCTTGGTGCAGGGATGTGAGTGGAGCAGAGGCTGGTGATGGGATGGGTGATGAACCCAGCGGTTATAGGGAAATCCTTTGGATCTGAGGGGGTTTGGGGTGGGGGGGAAGAGGTCGGGCAGGGACAGGCAGCGCTGCCCAGCAGAGGGAGCCCCAGCGCAGGGGAAGGGGAAAGGGAAAGGGGAATAAGGAAAGGGAAAAGGAAGTGGGAAGGGAAAAGGCAACAAGGAAAGTAAAAAGGGAAAGGGAGGGAGAAGGAAAGTGAATGGAAAAGAAAGAAAAAGGAAAGGATGGGGAAGGGGGAAGAGAAGGGAAAAGAAGAGAAAGGGAAAAAGAAAAAGGAAGGGGAAGGGGGAAAGGAAAAAGGGAAAGGAAGGAGAAGGAGGAAAGAAAGGGAAGTAAAAAGAGAAGGGAAAAAGGAAAAGGAAATGGAAAAGAAAGGGGAAGGGAAAGGAAAGGAAGGGAAAAAAGAAAAGAGAACGTAATGGGAAAGGGAAAGGACACAGGCGAGGCCCAGCTCTCCCCCAGTGTTCAGGGCAAGTGCAGCAGTGGCATCCCCATTGGCAGCCAGGCTGGAATGCTGTTGTTGCCATGCTCCTCGCTTCCCAGGAGCAGCTTTGACATTGGTAACAGTTAACACAAGTACTCATTAACACACAAAATAATCCCAAGAAAGTGCAGGGATTGGGTTTGGGTTTGGTTTGGGGCTTGGGTTTGGGTTGGGTTTGGGTTTGAATTTGGGTTTGAGTTTGAGGTTGGGGTTGGGTTTAGCCCTCCTGCTGCTCTGTCCCAAGGATTTCCCTGCATGGAGGTCCATCTCCACACCCGCTGCAGGGGCTGGCAGCACCCACAACACCCCAAGGCTCTTCTTGGTTCAGATCATGGCAGAAACACAGAGAAAATACATTAAAATACATTAAAACAGGGACGTCCCGGTATCCATCTCTGTACATGTGAAAAACGCCAGGAAAACCCGCTCGCGGGAGACAGCTCCGTGCTTTCTGCCTGGAATTGGGTTCCTCTGACCTATCAGGTTTCCTCCCATCCAGCCTCGCAGTGCTTTGAACTGCTGACATTGAGACACTGTGCAGCCAGGCACGACAGCTGGCTCTGCAGCATCTAATACCAACACATGCTGGTTTAGCCCATTTCCAGAGCCTAAGATAATGAAAGATTCAGAAATAATATTTGTTTTGGCAGAACTACATTTATAATGAAATAGATGCCCTTGACCATGGAAGAGACTGAATTGTGCAGTGGGTCATTCTCCTCCCCCCTCTCTTTTTCTCCATACAAAACAGGCTCTGCAGCCACTCTATGGCCAATAGAAATATTTTTGAAGGCCTATGTTGTATTTCCTGCATCAGATTTACAGCAGAATTGCAGCCACACTGCTTGTACTGTGTTAGACCGGAATGAAGAACGCAGATTACATCCTATGTATCAATCCCAAATGGAAAAGGGCCCCAGGCTTAGGGATTGTTACAGATCACTTTCATGCGAGCAGTGTTTGCAGCGTAATGAGCTCATACTGAAGGCATCTTAAACAGAAAACGGATTCATTGTCAGAATTGGGACATTTTTAGTTGTGTGCCCATATTTTCTTCACTCATGCAATGGATTTGTTTGGAATTAGAGGAATTAGTCATCTGATCCGGGCGAGAAAGAGCTGGCCCATAAAGTTTTCATTTAATTTCTTTAAGCAGTTCTCAAGGTTTTTTTAAGTGCTACTTGGTATTTGCTGTATCAGTTGGGTAAGGAACGGTGCCATCCTTGGTAGGACAGTGCTATCCCTTCCAAATGATTCCAAGTTATAGACAAGGAGCTGTAATTCCGAACTGCTGTTTCTGTTCACATCACAGATCATCATTTCTTCTAGAAGCATCACAGGTTGTTACATTTAATCCTTTTCCCAATGTTTTCCCAAATTTTAGAGTATTTATGGTGTGGATTGCATCCAGGTCAGAGAGATGGATTTGGTATTAAAGTGTGTATTTATTGTGGAAGGTGGTGCTGAAGACCTGCTGCTTTAAAGCAAAAGCAAGGAAAGAATAAAACTATGGAAAGATCGGTTCCAAACTTAAAGCACCATAACCCAAGGGGACTCCTGTAAGATTTAGGTACTATTTCAGAGTCATTTCTCACTAGGAATCTTACAGGAACGTAAAAATCCTCAAAGAATTGCATTTACAGATTTAATTGTAATTCCTCTTTATGTTCTTATAGAAATGGAATAGAAATAGTGCTCAAAGGTTCCTCTGTAGGAGTCCCTGCCCTTGCTGGATGGCTGTGCCCTGTGCTCCTCCAACCTGCTTGAAAAGCAATGGAGAATATTACTGACACCCCCTTGCCATGGAAGCAGGAGGGTATTTCAGTTACACTGATGTGCAAATGCGTCTTGTCAAAGGACTGTGTGCTTTGGGGATGAGTAACAAATAAACATGCTTAATTTGGGCCTGAAATAGGAGCATTTTACCCAGGTTTTCTCTTTTTTTTTTTTCATTATTTCTTCTTTTTTCTTCTTTTTTTTTCTTCTTTATTCCTCTTTTTTCCCCCGCATGAGGTGCCCTAGCAAAACTTTTTATCTCCCCCTGTCCTTAAGTCTGGGCTTTCCAGAAGATTGTCTTTTAGCATCACTATTTTTGTTGTGCAGCACCCTTAGTAAGAACCAAATCTGGTTATTTCTTCTTTTAGAGAAGAGAAAATCTGGGGGTGTTTATTTTTTTTCATTTTCCCAGCATTCAAAACCCCTTTTCCTCCCCAAATTATTATCACAGGAGCAGCACCCTTGACCTCGTTGCTGTAGACTGAAGGCTGAGGGAGGGAAGCCACCTCCATCTCGCTCCTTCCCGGTCCGGAGGGATGCAGGGATGGAGCATGAGCTCTCCCCCGGAGCCTGATCCAGACCATTCCCCATCCCGTGTGAAGTAACATGCGGGTGGCAGGCAAAAGCAGGGCCGGGGGCCGGAGGAGCTGCAGGGTGGGGGGCGCAGCCTGCCCGGAGCCGGCGGCAGCCGCGGGTCTGGGCTCCATCAGCGGCGGCCGGGATGCGGTAGCTGGACCCCAAGGTGAAAATTGACGTGAGCGCAGGGCGCTGGCAGCGCCTGGGGCTGATGAAAGGATGTTGTTAACAAGCCCTTCACGTTTCTCATTAATGGCTGCGTTCGGTTGGGGGGGGGGGGGGGGGGGGGTTGTGCATTGAAAAAAGCCAGAAGACCAAAAAATTCCACCTGGGCACTAATGAAGATCGATCCCGTACAGTGCGCTCAGTTATCAATTTTTAAAACCTCTTTAAGTGCCTTATTCAGTTATTTTAAACGGGGCTTTTTATTTGTGGCTCTGAATATTGACTGGGGGGACTCCTCCTGGGCTCTCCTCCTTAACCAGTCTTCATTTAACCTGCAGGAAAATGAGTGCTGGTCCCTCACCTCCGTCCTGGCCATGGATGCTGCGAGGTGCCAGGGTGGCAAATGGAGCCTGTTGGTCTGGGCCTGTGCTGGCAGCAGCTGGGGTTGTGTTATCAGAGGTGGCATTGGTCTTCTTTTGCTGAGCAGCCTCCTGATCTCCGAGCAGCTTCCAGTATCTGAAGGGAGCCTAGAGGGATGCTGGAGAGGGACTCTGCATCAGGGACTGTAGTGACAGGGCAAGGGGTAACGGGTTCAAACTGAAACAGGGGAAGTTCAGGCTGAAGATAAGGCAGAAGCTCTTCCCTGTGAGGGTGCTGAGGCGCTGGCACATGGTGCCCAGAGAAGCTGTGGCTGCCCCATCCCTGGCAGTGCTCAAGGCCAGGTTGGACACAGGGGCTTGGAGCAAGCTGCTCCAGTGGAAGGGGTCCCTGCCCGTGGCAGGGGTTGGAGCTGGAGGAGCTTTAAGGTCTCTTCCAACACAAACCAGGCCGGGATTCTGTAATAGATTTGGAGGGAGACCATGTTTGTTGTGACCCCTCTTTGTGAGAAGCTGTGGCCAAACCTCTGACCAGTGCTGGATTTCCACCAGTGGGAGGGTTTATTTGGACTGGGTTGGGTTTTGCAAACCTTCATCCAAACAGCATCATCTTAAGCACCTCCCACAGGAGATCCATTTGCTATGTAGAGATACAACCACTCCATGCCTGCAGTTTGGAGCAGGACCTGTAGAAGTGGGTTAGTAGAGAGGGTTTCTACCTGTACCTATTAAAATGACCTATTTTTAATGGGACACAATTTCTGTTCTTGGTGCTATTTGCCTTCCTATTTTCTCTAACCGTGGCTATCAGTCTGAGCAAGCAAGGATGAACCACAAGTGAGGAGGATGAACTCCAGCCCCTTGTGATAGATGGATGGCAATAGGGATGGAATTGCATCACAGAATACAGGAGATAAGTATAAAACTATTCTGATGCTTATCTATAAAATGACATCAGTGTATTGCATAGATTTGATGTCAAGACACCAAAAATTACCAGGCAGATACACAGGGTAGCTGAAGGTGATGGAGTTGGTGTGTGCTTGCATGGTGTTATTTCCAGGGTAGCAGCCAGAGTGGGTAAACACCACACTAAAGGCACCATATGGGTAATGGAAGAGAAATGTCCATTCCCATCTCACAGGCTGAGAAACTTCCCACAGAAAGAATTAATCCTGCAGAGAGTTGTATTTAATGTGGCCAAAATCAAACTGGGAAGTAAAGCAAAAATTGAAATGAAACCAGTATATTGTTCATGAAAGCCGCTTCAACTCCTGCCATGCATTTTGCAGCAGAGATTATTGTGCAAATGCAATCAAGTGCAAAGAGGATGGCACTGGAATGAAGTTTGAACCTCCCAATATTGCTTGAATTGGAGATCATCCCTGTAGCTGCGGAAGCAATACCAGGAGGCTGCAAACTAAAGGAATGCTGTATATCCAGCAACTGCTTTACAGCACGTTTGTCCTCTAAAAGGAGCAGACTAAACCCACCCTGAGTCATTGAAGGAATCACTGTTTTGAGAAGGAACAGACTGTTAATTGACCGGTTCCATGTCCCTAGCTCAGTAATGAGTCTTCCCTTTCCGCTGCTCCTGATGACCAGCAAACTGTCTCCAACCTTCTGCTTGTCAAGAACATTGTGACAAGGCAAATGTCACATCATGGGGAGCCTTCTGCAGTTTTTGACCCCTTCAATCTGTTTTCCAGCCTGGGTATGGCAAAGAAGCTGTGTTGGCCTAATTGCTTGTTTCTTTCCTCCAGGCAGCAGGTAAAGTCCTGGTACATAATCCGACTCCTTTAGATGAGCAGCATCCTCTCTTTCACAGTTTTATGTCCTTATGTCACTGTGAGATTGCTTTGGAAAGGTTCCTCGTTTGCCAAAGCTGGAGCAGAAGATGTTGAGGTCCTGTTGTGTTTTATCTGCTGAGGTTCCTGCTTCACACTTTAAGAATGCTCTGTGTTGGAAATGACCTCCATAACCATTGATCTCAATTTCAGTACACTGCCCTGCTCCGTGCTCAGTGGTTGTTATCCTGGGCAGTTGCTTTCTTGGGCTTTCTCTAAATTGTTTCCTGTGATTGGCAGTAAAACACTATGAGAATTGTTAAGTTAAATATGCTTTTTACACTGGAGACTGTTTTCTCTGGAAAACTGGAAACTCCATGAAAGCTCAGATTCCAGTCCTTTTTATCACATAGTATCACAGAACCCCGGCCTGGTTTGTGTTGGAAGGGACCTCAAAGCTCCTCCAGCTCCAACCCCTGCCACGGGCAGGGACCCCTTCCACTGGAGCAGCTTGCTCCAAGCCCCTGTGTCCAACCTGGCCTTGAGCACTGCCAGGGATGGGGCAGCCACAGCTTCTCTGGGCACCCTGTGCCAGCGCCTCAGCACCCTCACAGGGAAGAGCTTCTGCCTAAGAGCTCAGCTCAGTCTCCCCTCGGGCAGGTTCAAGCCATTCCCCTTGGCCTGTCCCTACAGGCCCTTGTCCCAAGCCCCTCTCCAGCTTTCCTGCAGCCCCTTTAGGCACTGGAGCTGCTCTCAGGTCTCCCCTTCAGGAGCCTTCTCTTCTCCAGGCTGCCCCAGCCCAGCTCTCTCAGCCTGGCTCCAGAGCAGAGCTGCTCCAGCCCTCGCAGCATCTCCATGGCCTCCTCTGGGCCTTAGGTAGATCCCACCATCTCCTGCCAAATCAGTTGCTGAGATGCTGCATAGTGCTGGGGTGGGGATCAGCTTGGGCTTAATAATGGTGACAGATCCAGAAGAGACCTGCAGCAGGATGGTAACCTCAGGAACCTGTGCATTCATGTCTTTTCAAGCACCGTGGTGCTATATAAATCTGATCGTAACTGCACACAGCCCGTGGGCTGCTGGGTTGCTGCCAGTGTCCCTCTCCCTGACAGAACAGGCTGCCCAGGGCAGGGCTGCAGGCACCATCCCTGCAAGTGTTCACACACCATGGGGACAGGTCCCACAGTGCCATGGGTTAGTGGTGGCCTTGGTAGTGCTGGAGAGGGTTGGACTGGATGAGCTTGAAGGGCTTTTCCAACCCACTTGATTCTGTGATTCATAGGCTTGTGCACCATGGCTTTAAGGCAAGTTATGAGAGATAGCCCCTCTGCACACAGGGAAGGTATAAAGAACGTTGGTAACCACCTGGAAAAGCTCCCATTTTACCTGGGAATACTCCAAAACTCACCCAAGGTTCTTGTAAAAACACAGCACAACTTATTTCTGAGTGCACGTCCCGGATTACTCCTACCCTGCGTTTTTGTTTGAGCATTAACATTCCAGGACTAAATACATAGTTTGGAATTGGAGATGAGTGCATGCACGCTGCAAATGTAGATATATCTTCCTGAGTACACAGCCCATAAAATATGTAGTATAAGATCACTCATTTATTTAAAGATGCTTTTTACTTCGGATGGAAAATGACACAAATCTAAATATTGCAATGCAAAGTAATGTGTAACTGTCTGTATGTTATGGCCTTAACACTATACTTTTGATGCAGAAGTGATATAGCAGCTGCACTTTAATTTCAAGCAAATTGATCCCAGATGTAAATGTTGTTTTGTTCCATGGAAGATAGTGCACAGGTAAAGCAAATATCATTGGTTTGTAGTCCAACAGAGTGTTGCAGCAGGATCCAGCCCCTGCTGCCTGGGTACATGGCTGTGATGGGGTGGGATGCCTGAATAGGGCACCATGCAAAGAGACAGCTTTGCTTTTCACCCTTTAAGGATACTACCACCTGTGATGCAAGTAGCTGTTTTGAAGCCAGGAAAACTTCTTGTGTTGTCAGATGTCCTGCAGGCAAAATCTGAATCTGGCTTGTTTTCCATTCGCATTTTGTAGAAGCGTTTTTCTCCTGCTGTATTTATGTTAGGCATAAAAGGAAACAAAAAACAACACCTAGATTTACTGACTCAGCAACCCGCTCCTTTCAGAGTAAAAGTAATAGTAGTAATTGTGCTTCACTTTGCCTGGAGATACCCCAGTGTCAGTGCCACCCTCGGCAATGTATAAGCAGCATAATAGTTCCTTTTATCATCCCCTGCCTATAGAGGATGGTGAAGACCAAATATCCTGCTGTCAGACACGATCCCAGCCTCGTTTGGGTTGGAAGGGACCTCAAAGCTCCTCCAGCTCCAACCCCTGCCACAGGCAGGGACCCCTTCCACTGGAGCACCTTGCTCCAAGCCCCTGTGTCCAACCTGGCCTTGAGCACTGCCAGGGATGGGGCAGCCACAGCTTCTCTGGGCACCCTGTGCCAGCGCCTCAGCACCCTCATGATCACACATCTGTGCTTCTATCAAGATTAACTTTTCTCTTGTCAAATAGGGCAAGCCACTTGTCCGAGGAGGAGAAACCCACAAAAGGCACCTACTCCATTGGTGCTTCCCAGCACCAGAGCTCAACCACACAGCAACACATCCAGAGGCAGCAGAAGATCTCTCAGGTCAGTTATTTCTCCTTCTCTAAAAATTGCCAATGTAGGATTATGTTCCTACTATGTAGAGTCTGGCTGAGCAACCTTTCCCTGTGCGGGCTGGCTGGTGGGTGCGGATAATGTATATCTATATGTATGTACAATGCACAGCAGCACTGCTGGCTCGGGAAAGGGCTGGTCTCAGCCTGCATCAAGCAATGGTTATTCTTCAGGCTGGTTTATAGCTCCTCTTTCCACCCATCTGCAAGCTGGATTCCTCATTGCCAGTGTCAACTGCTTTTATTTTCTTCTTCTTTTAGGTCGGGTCTGCACATACAGGGTGAGGTGAGACACTGGAACACCTCACGGTGAGGGTGGTGATCACAGGGTGCCCAGGGAAGCTGTGGCTGCCCCATCCCTGGGCAGTGCTCAAGGCCAGGTTGGACACAGGGGCTTGGAGCAAGCTGCTCCAGTGGAAGGGGTCCCTGCCTGTGGCAGGGGTTGGAGCTGGAGGAGCTTTAAGCTCCCTTCCAACACAAACCCCTCTGATTCTATGATTCTATGCTTTTATTCTGGTTTCACAAAGGCTGTGATTTATCTAAATTGGGAGAATACTGTGTTTGGGTCCCTCTAAATCAGTATTGTTCAAATTGATGTTGAACTGATTAAAGTTAAACTTCTGAGAGCTCCTCTACTTGGTAGCTGCACTGATATAACTCTGTTTCCTTTCCGAATCATTCTAGGCAAATCAGTGCACAGGTTGTGCGCTTTTATGCATTGCCTTTCAGATACCAAAATACCTGAATCAAGGTATATATAAGATATATAAAGGTGTTACTGAAGGGCAGGTACTGGACAAAACTGTGGCACTTCTGCATAGCAAGTATTTTTCTCCCCATGCAGCACAGAGAATCGACTGAATCTGTCACAGACATATACAACCTTATGTAGCAACTTCTGCAAGTATTTAGCAGCAAGACATATTGACCATATTCTGAAGCCCTTACTCAGACAAAACCTGCCCAGAGGTCAACACGAATCTCAACTAATCGATTTATTCAGAAGCGGCTCCCTGTTTCCGTGTGGGTTTGAAGCACATCCCTTTGAACAGAACACAAAATAAGAACTAAAATCAGGCCGTGACACAGGAGGATGCAGTGAAAACATTCATCCATGTGATATGTGCTCTGGTGGCACCACAGAGGGTGTTGCAGGGAAGGGAATGTTAATTTTCCAGAGGGAGCAGGCTGCGGGAGGAGGTGGGAGCAGGGATGAGGATGCATTTGCCCGAGGAGGTGGCAGCGTGCACTCAGCACCAGCTGCTTGACAGAGCGGCTGTATAATAGCAGGGCACTCACCTCAAATCATAGGTTGTGAAAACTGACATTCCCATTCAAATTACTCCAATAGCCAACTGTTCCCTGGTGCAGCTCCTTCTGTAAGTGACACGGTGACAGTGATCCAGGAATTTAACTTGCTGTTGTCTCGTTCCAAGTGGAATTATGAAGTTTGTGACATGCATTAGGAGGATGGCTCCTGGTCGTAGACAGTGCTTTGTGTGTCTCTGCGATTAATCACAGGTCGAGGCAGAGCCTGGGAAGTTTTGTCAGCTCAGGATCGCTGTCCCCATGGTGAAGCACCCCTTACTGACTCCTCTCCTCCTCATTTCCCATTGTCTGAGTGAAAAGCTGCAGCTCCACTGAAGTTTTCCTGGCACCTCCTGGTTCCTTGAGCTTTATTTTAAGTCTTCTCTTTAATTATGATGGTTGGATGATCTGTTCTTGACACACGAGTACCTGATGGTCACATTGCTGTGCTCCTTCCTCTCCTCAGGGATGCCTCCTGGATTCTTTGCCATAACTTGGTTTTCATTGCAAGTTAATTTCTGCCAAACCTTTTGAGCAGGAAGCCTTTTCTGCTTGTTAAGTAAGCCAGCAGATCTGGTGATCCGATGTTTGCCACACACAGGCTGAAATTGCATATAATTATTGCCTACATTTACTTTTATATTACATGGTCAACCCTAAAACCCCTTTGGTTTGTTACACAGATAGCACCAACTGGCTTTGTCTTTAGTGGCAGATGTTGGAGATGAAGTATTTGACCGTGGATTGTCTGCCTGTGCCTTAGAGACTTCTGGTCAAATCACCCTTCTGCTGCCACTGATGAGCAAGGCAGCAAAACTTGAGGTAGGTCCTTTGTGTGCCATGGTGGCACCTCTTAGAAGATCCATCCAGTGGTCAGGCTGGTGCAGCCCCATGATGCTGGGAGAGATTGGTGTGTGGTTTTTGTTGGGATATGAGCTTGTTCTGCCCCGTTCCTCACAGGGAAGCTGGATGAGGATGTGGATCCTACAAACCTTGTGAACTAAACCCAGCAATGGCCCTGAGCCCCAGTCATGGATCTAAGCTCAAAACACATCCACATCTGGATCTCAACCTGGCTTACAGTCATCTTCCCTCAAGACTCATTTTTGTATCTTGATAACCAGCAAATAGGTCAATCAGTTACTAAGGAAAATGTTACAAAGTCATGTTTGTCTACACTTCTTTAAGAAATACTAAGCCTCATTATTGCCATCACAGTCAAAAGAATAATTCTTGTCAAGTTTTTATAGTGAATTCATTCCCTCTTGGACAGGGAGCGACTCTATTTTGCAAAAGAGCTTTCAGAAGAAGAAGCACAGTGTGTGCAGAGTGTCTGTGAGTCATTGTCTTCACTGCTTGACGACAGAAGTCAATAAACCAAATACACTGACTGTTGGTTCGACACCATGCACCATTCACGGGTGAAGACATTATCTGAAATGAAGATCGTTCCATCATTTTCAAATTAAATTTTCATAGAAATATGGCATCTCGAATGATCTGCAAAATGATGTGTAACCAGCATGCTCAGGGGTAAGTTATTAGGGTAGTCTGGGATAACAAGCTACCCAAAGCTTATGCTTTGATCTTGCTTCCAGGGTCCTGGAAGTTACTTCTTGTCCCTGCTGAATCTCTGGGTTCATATGAAGTCTGTGCTAAGTACTGACCAGGTGTTTTGTAAGACTAAGCCCAGATAGACTCATAGAGTGATTTGGGTTGGAAGGGACCTCAAGTGTCATCTATTTCCAGCCCCTTGGTCTAGTGGAAGGTGTCCCATGGAAGGGGTTGGAAGTGGGTGAGCTTTAAGGTCCCTTCCAATCCAAACCATTCCATGATTCTATGTGCTCAAGGCTGTCAAGGAAAAAGTGAAAAATGACTGGAGCACAGAAAAGAAATGCAAATAGTTGAGGGTGATGCAGTGTTTGCCATTGTTATTGTAGAGACCATAGAGGTTTTTGATGGGAAATAAACAAAACCCAAGCAGTTGAGGGAATATTAACCTACCTTCTGAAGGTTCAGAAAACACCACTTACCCTCATGTGGGAAGTGACAGCCTTAAGTCTCCCGTGGTCTGGCCAAAGAGAGCACCATGTGCACCAGTTTTGGGTAGAGGGAGATAGGCTGTAAAACCAGTGGTGTTCATTAAGATGAATCGCAGCAAAAGTAACAAAACATTGCTTTGATATGACGGTGAATAGCGGATTAACCACACAATGCTGCTGGGGTTTGGGTTCTGCATGTCTCCTGTTTGTTTTGTGTCTGTTTGTGATGCCAGCAATAAAAATCATGTTTGGCTGCTAAGTGAACAAGTGCTCAAAAAAGGGCTTTTTGGAGCCCAGAATCTGTTTGTCAGCAAGTGAATGATGTGGGGAGGGAGAAAGAGGGGAGCTTGTTTTATTTTCAAGGGCAAAAATTTAATGCTGGGAACCCAATTTGTGTTTTATTTCTTATCAAAACTCCTATCTCCATCACCATATACCAAAAAAGAAAAGAAACAGCCCATCCAGATTGCAGGATAGGTTATTAATAGAAGATCTCTGCCATTGGGCTAAGGATGTTCTTCCAGAATAAACCCTATTCTGTGCAGCAGAAGAGTCCTGCAGGGATGGTGCATGTAAACTGATGGCCATGAGACAGAAGGGGCTGGGGCAGCAAAACCCCCACAATCTAATCATCATCTCTGGTCATCAGTGGGAGCTGCGGGAGAAGACGTTGCAAAAAGCAGACACATCCAGGAAATCGGGCCTGTCCAGGGCAGCCAGATGGAGTGGGGATATCCTGACAAAGCATTCATTTTAATAAATGTTCAATTAAAATCAGTTCTGTAGCACAAGCACGGTCCAGAAGTAGGATGGGAATTAATAAGATTGCTGATAGAAATTAACGTTGAAGTAGTTATGTGCCAGCTAAGAATGATGGGTTTAAAAGATAAATCCTAACATTTCTATAGGATTATTTAGTACAAACCAGAAAATATTAGTTCAAGCAATGCTTTAAAATAACGGGTTTGAAATTCTACCTCTGGCTCTTCCTGTGCCCATGTAATGCCTGATCTGTAGGTTTATATAAATAAGTAACTGAGGAAAAACTCCTCTAGAAACTTTTATCTGTCATGTAACATATACGCTGCCTAATCAAAAGTTTATGATAGCGGAGATCTCAGGTGAACAGAGGAAGATTCTTCTGGTTTATACCTTGATATAACCCATTTATCTGTGAATTTGTGAGTAGGTGAATCCCATATGAAATCATGAGGGCTCTTCATGCAGGTACGTGCTTGGATATTGCCCGAGATGGCATCTGAGCAACAGCTTAGTGGCAGGTTTTTGTTTCATTAGTTACAACTTGGTCTTCATCCTCCTGTGAGTTTATCAGTCAAAATGCAATGGGTGTCTTGGGTTAAAGTGTTAGGAGTTTACCTGCGGTAGGTTCGCAGCCTTTATGTTTGAGTCAAAGTTGGAAGGCACCTGAT
The DNA here is from genome assembly GCF_033783945.1 of Neopsephotus bourkii. Taxonomy (NCBI): domain Eukaryota; kingdom Metazoa; phylum Chordata; class Aves; order Psittaciformes; family Psittacidae; genus Neopsephotus; species Neopsephotus bourkii. Next base: position 1,537,692 of record NW_026900783.1, read on the forward strand.
TATAAACAGAAGTTGGGCATGCTGATGGCAGCGATGGGTCTGATGCTTATTAGAAGAGAGCCTGGAAATGCCAGAGCTCAGAAACTGCAATTTATTTTTAAACAAGAGACTTTGTGTTTGTCTGGCAAAGTATTGTCTTGCAATGTAGAAACATAGGATCGCAGACTGGTTTGGGCTGGAAAGGACCTTACCTGCCTGGAAAACTAAACCACTGTGTCCATGGCAGAGACACCATCCTGTATCCCATGCTCCCAGCCCAGCCCTGGTACCCAGCCAGTGAAATGTGGCAGATGAGCATCCATTGTAAGAGAAAATTAAATATAAGCTGCATGCAATCAATACATCTTAAATCAGCTGAGTATTTCTAGAAATAAGGCTTTGGAGACATGTCTGTGACCCAGACAGAAAAAGCTTCAGCAGTGTCTAAAATTCCTGGAAGTCTTTGGGGTTTTTTCCTGCCACATCTCCTTAACCTGATACTTGGAACTGCTTCAGATCTTCCTTCAGTGCAGTCATCAGGGTGGACACCTAGCACAAAGGGGATCAAAACGCAAACCTGCCCCTGCCCATGGGGGTGTTCCCTGGTGAGGTGGTTGAGGAGCACCCTGGGGAGCCTCAGCTCACTGCCACCACATCATAGAATCATAGAATCCCAGCCTGGTTTAGGTTGGAAGGGACCTTAAGGCTCATCCAGTTCCAATCCCCTGCCATGGGCAGGGACACCTTCCACTAACCAGTGCATCCAGCATCATCCAGCACTGGCTCCTGCAAAGGTGGTTAATGGTCAACCCACCAGATTGTCCCCCTGAGTATTTTCCAAACACTGAAAGCTCCCACAGCCCCAGCGTTGACTTCAGTGGGCTGCTGGGACACTGTCAGCCATTCGGGATGAAGATTGACCCATGTTGCAAATACCCCGTGTTGAAATCCCATCTGCCTTTTTTCCTAAGGGAATGAAAACAAGGGGAAGGGAAACTTTGGGGTAAATTTAAATAAGAAGCATATTCAATGAAATCTAAAAACTGTTTGCCTTTTTGCAGTATCTGAAGCAGAGGAGTCAAAGAGCAGTCGTGAAGATGCTTCCATGTATGAGTAGCTACGCGTTGGAGCAGTCATTGGGACTGCACTGTGCTCTCAGGTGAAAAGCAGCATGTAAGTCTTCACAGGCTTTTACTCTGAACATTCAGTTGTTTTGTGACAATGTTATTTGCTCATTCCTAATGCTGTCACTTTATATTTCCTAAATGCTGTTAAAAATCAAACATGCATTAATATAAATAGTACATGTCATACAGGTATGGACACTGTACAGATGTGAGTTAATCATAGAATCCCAGCCTCTTTTGGCTTAGAAGGGACCTTAAAGCTCATCCAGTTCCAACCCCCTACCATGGGCAGGGACACCTTCCACTAGAGCAGCTTGCTCCAAGCCCTGTCCAACCTAGCTTGAAAGACTAAAGATACATATTTGTTTTTAGGCCACTAATATCACTCATGGCCCTGTGACCATATTGCCATTGCTATATACCTTCCAATGCCCTCTGATATTGCTCCTGAGACATACTTTAACATTCAGATCACCAAGTATTAAAACGTTTTGCTGTTTTCTCCTTTCCCTCCGAGCACGAGCCAGGAGCAAGCTGTGCATCTTGAAACTCAACGCATCTCTGCAGCCATGGCAAAAATGGGACAGAAATGAATAAATAGGTAGATAAATAAATAAATAACCCCCCAAAACCCAAGGGCTGGTAATTTAGTACTAGAAAGTTAATTCTGGAGACCTCTAACCTTTAAACCACCACGTGACTATTGATTTTCAATACCGCGTGGGTCCGTGCCACCCTAAGCGTGTAGTTCAGCAGCTTCAGAACGGTTTTTTCCTTATCAGTTCAGTCCCCGAGTACTTGTGCATTAAGACAACAAATACCGGCGGCTCCCGGCCTGTCACAGGGCGGACGTGCTGGGTTTCTAATGAAGTGGGGACCGCTGACAAACAGATCATGGTGAGGGGGATCCTCTGGCACCTTCCCAGCTCCCAGGGTCTGCGATCAGCGTCGGGTAGAGGCAATAGAGGGGGATGCGCGATGCAGGTGGGGTGTCCCAAAAAAACCACTGGCTTCACACCAAGCCATTTCTATTTAATATGTAATTGTATTATCATAGAATCCCAGCCTGGTTTGGGTTGGAAGGGACCTTAAAGCTCCTCCAGCTCCAACCCCTGCCACAGGCAGGGACCCCTTCCACTGGAGCAGCTTGCTCCAAGCCCCTGTGTCCAACCTGGCCTTGAGCACTGCCAGGGATGGGGCAGCCACAGCTTCTCTGGGCACCCTGTGCCAGCGCCTCAGCACCCTCACAGGGAAGAGCTTCTGCCTTATATCCAACCTAACATTCCCTGTGTTAATTTGAGGATTGTAAGGTTTTTAAACCAATTTCTCCCCACCCAAGCAGCAGCCAAAAGTGGATATAGCAGTGGTGCTCCAAGACACTCTGAACCCTGGTGGTGGGATTATGCTGTAATACCATGACATGCTCCTTTAAACACCTTCCTCCTTTTGTAATCAGCAATTAGTTCAATCAGTGGCAGTACTGGGCTGATGTGCTGTGAGCCACGTGTGCAGCATCCCTGGCTTGGATGAAGATGTGCTTTAACCCACACCTAAAAAAGACTTCAGCCTTCCCTCCTCCCCCCAGCTGTATTGATTATTGAAAATGTTACATCCCGGGGAGGAAAATGTCAGTGCTTTAAATACCAGCATTAACAGTTGGGAAAAGTTCTTTTTCACCCAGGCGTGTGTGATGAAGAAAAATTAAACAATGGAAAAGACAGAGAAATAGATGGAATTTAAAAGGAAAAAAAAACACCAAAAAAAATCATTTAGGTGTTAATTTGACTGAGTGGGAGCTTTACTCCCTTAAGTAGAGGGAGCTTTTACTCCCTTAAGTAAAGTGGCTTAAAAGAAACACATCTCAGACTGGACTTTTTACTGGAAGGGTGAAATATATAATGAAATTCAACAAGGAAACTGGAAAAACAGCCAAATTGGTGCAGCAAAGTGGTTAATAGGATCATTAGCCTACTCGCTGTATTTTTTTGGACATTGTGTGCCTGTACCAGAGTCCTCGAGAGCAGATTGCAGGAACAGGCTGACAGTTACCCGCTAACTCAGCAGTGCTGGGTGCAAACTGCCATCTTCCTGTGGATTTACAGCTGCCACTTCTGCTACTTCAATTAGTTCTATAGCACACAGATGTTGCTTAAATGTTGCTGCTAATGATACTGCAATAAGCGTAAGATTCATGCCATATTTTGAGGCACGTAAATTTCTCAAGTGGCACAATTAAAGTGGAAATATTAGGTGGGGAGAACTTGGCAGTCTCTCCAACTTGGAAAGCGCACCCGCTATGCAATAATGGGTCAAAAATTCATTCAAGTTTTACTGCTGTTCAGAGTTTTAAAAGACTTTTCACAGTTGAATGCAAAGTAGTAAAAAGCAGAGTATTAGGAAATGAGAATGCTGTTCTGTTATTCAGACATGACTTTTAATTTCAAATTGAAATCACATGCGTCACCTTCGCCTGCGCATTGCCGAGCCGCAAAAAATGGTCCTTTGACAAGATGCAAAAGGAATAAATGCATATTCCTTTGCTGAGATGCGAAAGGAATAAATAGCTCTTCCTTTGCTGAGATGCAAAAGGGATAAATGCAAAGTTTTCATTAATAGTGATTTAATTGCTGCGGCTGCGTGAAGGTTCAGCATGGCGGTTGCATTAGCGGGGGGAAGGAAAGAAGAAATGGTTTCCCAAATCACACACAGAGACAGCATCAATCATTTCCAAAGCCAGATGTAGCCTCCAAACTGCAGCCTGACAACACATCTCCTGTTTGTGCAGCCACCAGGCAATTATTCTTTCCATTCTATCTCCCAATGACAGATCTCCAGACCCAGGGCTGTAAAAATTAGAGTTTGGGCTTATACAGTTGTGTCAGGTCTTAACAAAAAATAGAAGAAAACTTATCGTGGCTGCGGTGTTTATGGGCTTGTCAGAGCACATGTACATAATTTTCATCAAAATTTCTTTTAGCTCATTTCCAATCCTTCAGGATTAGATTTATCAGCAGCTCGTTCAGGGGCAGCTCTGTGCGTGCATCCAAGTGGCTTTTCCACCTTCGAGTAGGATCCAGAGGGGAGCCTGTTGGCTTGGTGCTGGTTGTGAAACATGGAAGCTTTTCTTCATCCTGAATATTTTCCTTGTTCAAATTGTTTTTTGCCTTGGGTGTCTGGCAAATTTGAGGTGTAATTTATAAACACAGCTTTACAGCTCAGTCTGGTTTGGTATGTACATCACTGGGAATGCATTTTGATGGGGAAGAAGCACTAAACAGGGAGGCAAACCCAAAGAAAGATGGAAAATCCAAATATTATTTCCATTTCCTGTTTAAATTACTTATTCTAGGGAAAGATTAGCAGGTGAGCACTGATTTTGAAGCTTTCAGTGTATACAGTATGTAAAGGATGAAGTTAAGTGTTAGGAGAAGCCATCAATACCGAACTAAGGAGCAACAGCACCTTGTATCTAAATTACTGATTTTCTACCACAGTGCCCCAACATTTCCATTTCTCTGCGTGGCTCCTTCCCACCCCTGGTTTGGATTATTTAACAGCAAATCTTACACATGTCAGATTTGTCTTGTTCCAAGGCAACGAGGACAATAAGTTCCAGCTGACCTCAGGACAATGAATCTTGCAGGAGCGCGGTGTGTGCTTTATACCAGCAGTGAGCAGCTCTCGGGTAATTGAGAGAGAGGGAAATGTCACCCTCGCCTTGCTGTTGACACGGTGCTGCCTGTGTGCAGAGATCCTGCACACAGGGAGGAGGCAGCTAGCACTCTCCTTTCTTCCTTTTCCCCTTTAGTTTTGAGCACAGCATGGCCTGGGCCAGCACACACAAGGGCCTGTTACAGAAGATAGGGTAGCAGAAGTTGATCTAGTTGAAAATGTCCCGGCTCATTACAGGGGGTTGGACTAGATGAGCTTTGATGGTCCCTTCCAACCCAAACCATTCTGTGATTATGTGGAGGGGATGTGCATGAACCCAGCACAAGGGTTTGAAGTTGGTAGCCAAAACGCTTCTCTATCTCTGAATGTTTCTGTGGTCCTGCCTTACACCTAAAGGCCTCATTGTACATACAGCCCTATGCTGCATTAGGAGACTGTATATTTTATTATTAGATGCCTCACCACCCAGCTGGCCTGAGCAGAATTACATACAGGAAATCATTTGATTCCAAACAAATATTTCCCATTGAATGGTATTAACTAAATCATTTCTGCGAATAGCATCAATGCTGAGGATCAATTGGGTTATGTTGCTGATTGTAGCTACTTGGTTTACACTTGTAATGAGAGGTGTTGGGCTCAAGCTGACATGAAATCCTCTCCATACATCTAAATCCATGACTCTTCATGGTAACATCTAAAAATAATGTGAATTACACAAACTAATCCCTTTGCCATTTTTCAGAATATGGTCTGCTCATTGGGAGAGTCTTCTACTGCGTATGGAAAAGATAATTTACTTATTTCACCTCCACTCCTGTGGAATTCTACCCAAAATTCCTCCTGCTTCAAAGGAACAAGATGGATTCCAGTCTCCCCACAGCGTGCAGGTATTTAGTAGTGCTTATCCATGTAAGGAGGCCACTGATGCACAGTACTTCTACTTGCAGGGGAAGATGCTCAACATCACTGTAACCCTGCCTGTGTCAAGCTGCCCTTATAAAATGCCCTTAGAAATGTTATTCATAGAATCATTGAACGGTTTGGGTTGGAAGGGACCTTCAAAACTCACTTAGTCCAACCCCTCTCCAATGAGCAGGGACATCTTCAGCTAGATCAGGTTGCCCAGAACCACATCCAGCCGGGCCTTGAATGTCTCCAGGGATGGCGCATCCACTACCTCTCTGGGTAAGCTGTTATTAATCAGGAGCCATGGCTGTTAACTATTCCCTTCTCTCAGTGAACACCACTGTTAATTTCCAAATAGTTATCCATTAATCCTCCTCTAAAAACCGGACCAACGCTGATAAATGCGCGCACGTCGGTCTTCACCATGCAGTAATATAACTGAAATTTAATCTCTGCTAACTGAATTTGTTTTGAAACTAAACCCATGATGGAAAGCAAAAAACAAGCAGAACTTTTCATGTCAGCTATCAGGAAGAAGGCTGCAGAGGTCTCTGATTTCTATTTGTGAAAGTGGAATCAATGACTGATGGTGATTTTATGGGATTTCCAAAAAAAGAATGCCCTTTCCCTGTATAATTTACTGTTCCTGTGATTCATCAAAGCTTTTTGTCCTCCAGCGTATGAGTGGTCACCTGTGATTTATGCACCAAAGGAGTAAGTATGTCCAAAATGGAGTAGAAAAAAGCAGCTTTGCTCTGAATATCACCTCCAAACTCTCTGTCTTAGTTGCTGCAGCAATATCAGAGCAGCAAGGTAATGCACCACAAAATTGCTGTGGGATTAGGCACAGTGTTACTTGGAGGGGGGGAATCAAGTCAGATTTGTGTAGTTAACTTAGGAACCAGCAAAATATCTGGTCATTTTGCTCCTCAACAGGCAGGTTGGGCAAGGGCATCCCACCAAGGAGGGACATGATTCCTGGTAGTCCTGGGGGATGCCATGCAGGAAAGGGGTACAGGAGCTTCCCAGCTTTCCATATTGTCCCGAGGATGAGGAAAAGGCTTTTACTTGCATCAGAAAAGATTTCATACCTCTGTCCCACTCTGACTTTGGCAGTTTGTTTCTCATTTCAAATACCCTCTGTAATCTATGACAATATATAGGCCAGTCTGATTTCCCCCCGCGTCGTTCCAACCTATGTCCTCTTTCTATTTAGGAATTAATTATGATGCTATCTCATATAACCCATTAGTATCAATTAATTCTTTCCCTTTTATGATTTTATATAGCCAAATTAGATTGCCTCTTAGGAACTTCATAATCAGTATTGGACTCATTTAGACAAATCTTTTCTCCCTTCTCCACCCAGTTTTACTTGAGCAAGAGCATGCAGAAGCTGGAAGCGCCCCATCCCCTTGGTTGGGACAAGGCTGGTGTGATGCCACCACCATGCCCCATCTCCACCATCTCCATGAGCTCCAGCCTCTTGAAGCACTTCGAGTGGCCTCTCCTCACACGTAATTATGAACTTGAGCAGTCTTTTATATTATTATCTACTTATTTTGGGGCTTCATGAGATGTTGTTATTGGTTTATCAGACTGAGCAGGAAATACTCTACTTCTAGAACGTGGCCAGATCGTTGTGAATTATCTTCCCTTTAAACTCACTACAGGGACAGGAAGAAACATCAAGGGAGATGTAGGTTTTCCTCATTCATCCTAGTGGGGTGTTTGAAATCACAGCATTGCTGGCACTCACATGTTCGTATTTAACTGCTTCACTGCTTACTGGCACACTGAATCCAGTCAGGGAAAAAAAGCAGTAATATGATTGAATATATCTGGCAGGACCTGATATTCCCACTCATTTTGAATCTGATCCAGCAGCAGCAAAGGCAATTAAATAACAAGTTTTCGCTGGCAAAAATGAGTTGCAAAATGCCCCCAGCTGCGTGATGTAGGAAATACACCTTGATTTTACTAATTGCTGTGCCCGTACCTCACCGTGGTAATATCCAAGGAGGCTTTGCATGACCCACCTCATGTATTTCAAGCAGCCAAGCCCAGGCTGGGCTGGGTTATCTGCTAGCACTGCAGAACAAGGGGAATGGCTTGAACCTGCCCGAGGGGAGACTGAGCTGAGCTCTTAGGCAGAAGCTCTTCCCTGTGAGGGTGCTGAGGCGCTGGCACAGGGTGCCCAGAGAAGCTGTGGCTGCCCCATCCCTGGCAGTGCTCAAGGCCAGGTTGGACACAGGGGCTTGGAGCAAGCTGCTCCAGTGGAAGGGGTCCCTGCCAGTGGCAGGGGTTGTAGCTGGGTGAGCTTTAAGGTCCCGTCCAACAAAAACCAGGCTGGGATTCTATGAATTTATGGAGGTCAGACAGTGTCATTTTAAAGCATCCCCATTCCAGGCTGAATCCAAATCATCCCAGCAGCACCAAGCACCCAATTTCTGCTTTGTCACAACAGGACCACCAAAAAGTTCAATTTTTTTTTAAACATGGATCTAAAAGCCCTCTCCCCCTCCCCCCCCCCAAAGCAGTGTGAGTAAATTGCAGCAGGTTACAGAACGCACATGCCTGCACATGTCTATGGGTATGGATAGTAAAGAAGGATGACACTGTGTCTCCTTTGCTTTATCTGGTACAGGCATAATATTACCCACTGAGGTACCCCATCATTGCTTTTTCCTACAGCAGCTCTGGGGGAAAGCCCCAGCTCCTCCCCAGATGGACCAGAGAAACGGCCATATTGATCCCAAATATTATTGTTTCCATATTCTTTGCCAGATCAAACAACAGAGCCAGTGACAGGGAGAGGCAACAGAAGGGGTCTGCTATGAAAGCCGGCATAGGTCAGTTGTTTTTAATAGTGTAAGGAGTGTGATTGCTAAATCCCAATTTAGGAAGATATGAGCCAAGTGAAGGAAAGAGTGTTTCTGTGAAAAGAGAGGGAAAATTAAAAGGTGAGGTTTGAAGAAACTTAATTTCTGAATACATTGGGATCTGTGGGCTCATTCTACCATTTGTGCCATCACTCCCCCAGCATCCCACCACTCACCACCCCAGCCCTGGACTCCCAGCCTGAACCCTCACTTTAGGAGGATGAAAAGGGTTGAAAAGGGCTAAAAAGGAAGGAAAAAAGAAAAAGGAAAAGAAAAGGGACCTGAAACTTTACTAAGAAGATAGACTTTATTTTTTTTTCTTTTGAGAAAACTACAAGTCTACTTCCCCCAAAATTTAAACAAAATGCAATGTAAAACCCATTCAGGATGTCTTTCATATATGATTTTCACTAAAACGAAGGGGAAGGTGTGCTATCTGATCTATCTTTTTTTCGTCTTTTCCCCCAAAATGTCTGCTTATTCTCCTAAAGAGAGATTATTCTCATTATCAACAAATTTTAATGATTACTGCTCAAATCTAAGGGTTTTACTGAATATGCACTTCCTTTGGCTAATCAGGGAGATACTCGGTATTATTTAATCTATCTACATGCATGTAGGCAATTTTATTTCATAATCTGATTATATGTTTTATACCTTTATAGGAATGAAAATCCTGAATGTTGCATTTCTTTTTCATTATATGAGTTATCAAGTTCTTTTTGGATGGAAATAAAGTATCAGTAACACTGTTTTGAGACCAGCATTCATTTCATCACCTAAATAGACCAACCAAAAAACACTGCATGTAGAAGGAAGAAACATGTTGCTCTACACACATTCTGCGCCTGATGTTAATAAGTTAATAAAGTTAATATGCAAAGGAGATATTAATAGCTATAGTAAAAAAGTGGAATAGATTGTTTCTATCATCACATCCTTCAGGATACTAAAACCCAGCAGATCTTATCCTTTCAAATCTATTTTTTATTCATAGAGAGGGAGAGGAAAACACATTTTCTGCTCTTCCAGCTCGCAGTCGTGTTTGCAGTTTTGAGTGAATTAGTCATTGACCTGAACCAGCTGAATACATTGAAATGAGAAAAACATTAACAAAACGTGACTCTCTGCTGTTGCCAAAATCACTGTCACCAAGTTTATCACTGCAGCAAACGCTGACTCCAGGTGTTGAGCTTCTGGCTTCCAACCACTTCCAAACACTCTCAGGAACAATCTTCAACTTTCTAAAGCCTTGTGGCTTGAACCTGCCCGAGGGGAGACTGAGCTGAGCTCTTAGGCAGAAGCTCTTCCCTGTGAGGGTGCTGAGGCGCTGGCACAGGGTGCCCAGAGAAGCTGTGGCTGCCCCATCCCTGGCAGTGCTCAAGGCCAGGTTGGACACAGGGGCTTGGAGCTTAGAGTTGAAAACTAAAAGGCCTAGGAGTACTTTTCCTATAAAAAACATTGATTTATTTTTGTGTTTTGAGAAATAGTAAGACCTTCTGAAAGGCTTTTGCAGAGCAGCCTCTTAAAATCCTCTCATCCACACTGACTACACATGACACCTACCTCAAACCCCAGTGGCTGACAAAAACAAGTACAGCGCAGAAAGTGGGTAAAGCCTGTCCCTGCCAGGTACCTTCTCCATCCTATCCAGGATCTATCTGCTCTCTCTTGCAGAAGAGGAGAGCAGCTCTTACTTGCAGATGTCACTCAATTTGCAGATTTACTGTAATGGCCTTGACTTCCCACTCAATGGAAGCATAAGGGCAACAGGAACCATGGCATGAAATGGCATCCAGTGGCAATGCAGCATTTTGGCAGCTCAGCTTGGTGTGGGACACAGTGTGGCAAAAGCATCCAAACAAGTACCTGGTACCCAAGCCATACACACATGGCACTGTGGACCAAGAATAAAGCAGAATTGAGTGAGAAACACAGATTCTGATTAATAGTTGAAGTCGTCTGTCCCTTTAAGAAAACCCAAACCCTTTTATCTGACATCCTCCTCTTACTAGACTGGTTTAAAAAGATTTTGTCTGTTGATTCAACTTCTAAAAAGTTCAATAGTAAGTTTATTCTATTTTTCTCCCCCCTCATTCAATAAAAAAAAAAACGTATTCTATTGCTTCTGCAAGCAGTTGTCACTGACTCTACCATGATGTGGCTGAGTAGTGATCTGTACTATGGGGTAGTGTCTAGACAAACAGGGATGCTGTGGGAAGAAGGAGGTGCTGTGGGGCTGTGGCCTCCTGCAGACAGCACTCAACACTCAACCCCACTGTGTTTCCTCCAACCCATTCTGTTTCCTGACGTAGAACAATCTCTTGTGTCTGTGCCCTAGCACCCAGTTCTCCTGGTAACTCTGTTTTACCCTTTTCTGCAGACTTTCTTCCTTTCCTATTCCCCTCAGGTCATTTAACCAATGATTTTTGTATCTAGGTGCTTATGTTCAAGGCATGGGAGGACACAGGTTTTATTGAAGCTCTTTGGCTACCGAGTTCCCCATTCTTCTCAGCAGGAGCAGAACATCGGCTTTATGGACCTTCTGAGGCTTTCTCCTGGGTTCAGCAATAGCAGTAATTTTTTCTCCTTCTTAGTAGCTGGTGCAGTGCTGTGTTTTTGACTCTCAGCCTGAGAACAATGCTGGTAACACCGGTGGTTTTAGTTGCTGTTCAGTAATATTTACTCTCACCAAGGACTTTGTTAGCCTCATGCTCTGCCAGGGAGGAGGGGAAGCCGGGAGGAAGCAGAGACAGGGCACCTGACCCAAACTGACCAAAGAGGTATTCCATACCACAGCACGTCATGGCCACTATATAAACTGGGGGCAGTTACTCGGAAGAGTTAGATCACTGCTCGGTCAGGCTGGGTATCGGTCAGCGGGTGGTGAGCGGTTGTATTCTCTCTCCTTGTTATTTCCCTTATCATTACTATCATTGGTGGCAGCAGCAGTGGTTTGTGTTATACCTTAGTTACTGGACTGCTCTTATCTCAACCTGTGGGGGTTACATTCTTTCCATTCTCTTCCCCATCTCTCCGGGAGGGGGGAGGAGGAAGGAGGGGGAGTGAGCAAGCCACTGTGTGGCTGACTGGGCTTAAACCATGACAGGCTTGTTTTGGAGTTGATGTCTCATCAGCTTCCTTAAAACTTAGAAGAAAAGGTGGTAACCAGGAATTCTTTGTTTCAAAAAGTGCTTACATTTTCTGATCACTGTTTTGCAGGAAAAAAAATGAAACCCTGAGCCTGTTCAAGCTGCTCTACCAGTGTAACTGAGATATACCATGCCCCATGGTCTTGGTCTAACATGTACCCAACTGCTCTTTCTGGTTTAGGCTGTGCAACATGCATTTCTTCCAAATTAAGTTACTCTCAAGTGTTTTCCTCAAGCAGAGAATTTATTTGTTTAAATAGGGGTCTAAATCCATGAAGTCACTTTGCTTTGGGCTCCTACTGCTCCTGTGCCCACCCCTTTCTGGCTTTAACCCATAGAGTGATACAGCTCAGGTGATCTGCACAGAGACTGTGGTTGATGGTCCTCACCCATGGACCTCGCTTCACCCCTTAGTCCATCAGAGCTTCTGGCTGGTCCCTACTCACTGCTTGGCCTTTGCTAATTCATCCAGGCTGTGTCTTAAGGGATGAAGCAAGTGAAAGAGTAGTCAGGGAGAAATCTTTGAAGTCTCTTTAGAGATACTTTAATTACTACAGTGTTTACTGGATTAATGACTTGCTCTAAAATGAGACATGTTGATAAAATAGAAAGGTGAAGAAGCGCCGTGGAATGAATTTCCACTCTTTGGCATGGCTCCTACTTTCTTTAGCTTTTATTTTCCTTTTCTCATCTAGCTCCTCTTGCTCTGCTCAAATAGACTTGTGAGATGGTTATTAGAGGTTGTTTGCTTAGTACTACTATTATTATTATCTCTACTCATTACAGTTGCAAAGTACTTTCATGTCTGTGAAGGAAAATCCACAGCAATTATTTCTTTGTCTTTCTTTATTTCTGTTTTTTAACTCTGGGACCCAAGCTGTGGTGTGGAAGAAGGTGCTGACTGCAGCAGAACAGGTATACAGGGATCCCCATTGCAAACCTCTGGTGATCCAGCACCTCCCACCAGTGTGTTGTCCCTAAGGCCAACACTTCAGCCACAGCATCACGCTGCCCACTGGCAGCAAGCCACCATGGACACCAAGCCCTCTCTGAGCACTTACTCCCACAACAGAACTCCACAGGACAAGGAAATAGATCATTAAATACAACTTTATTGGGTTTCATTGTACATTTTTTTTCCACATCCTTTCTTCTCTCTTCCTTCCCATCGGTGTCTCCATCCTGTTTCATTGTAAACAGGGCAACTCTAAAGTTTGTTGGGCCCATTACCCAAACCAATTCCAGCCTCAGTTTCCCCGCTTATAGTTAGATCTGGTTCAGATTTTACACAATAAGCAACCTGTGATTTCTGTCTGGTTGGAGCAGAGCAGCTTTCGGATACTTTTCTTGCCCCCTCGCCACCCCACTTGGCCTGTTCTGGAGGTCATTGCTGCCTTTTGAAAAGTCATTTCTCAAACAGTTTAGTATCTCAAGGTCAATGCAAAAAATGCGACACATAACAACTGAAATCCTCTAAGAACTTTGTGGGCACCAAAAATGTACCATTTTGTGACCAATTCACTGCACCCTTTTCTATATGATGCCCTTTCGGTACTAGTACAAAGTCAATAAAGAGGCAACAAAACCATTACATTATAACTGTTATTTTATTTGAATGTGTGAGAAATTAAAACGTCACCATTATATACCCTCCTATTTCATTTCCACTGCATGGGCAATGTCACCCACTGATACCAAACCAGGAGGTCTCAAATGCTCCATCAGTTAATTTTGACCTTAGCACTGAGAAATTGTATTGATTTCTTGTATGTAACAATGAAATTTGGCATTATATATGAAAAAAGAGAGAGCTTGGGTTTAATTCTTTAATTTACACAATATAAAGTTCTTACAGTTCATTTTATTTAAAGCTTTAGTGTTTTATGAAGTACCTGCGTAAAGATAGTGACCACTTTGTCAATGATACACAGCAACTTTGTAAAAGTTCTTCTCACTGGTGGGACTTCAGGAACGTTCCTCCTTTGTATGCTTTTGTAGATTGTTTGCATACTCTGACTCCAGCCTGGATGCTTTCTCTTCCTCTTCCTGTAAAACTTAGGGCAGGACATTGTATAATGACAAGTGACCAAGAGAGAGAGAGAAAAAAAAAATCAATTTGTAATCTGATTTGAGGGTTTTGATTTCCTCTGATGAGTTTAAATTTCATTAAAAGCAACCTTATTCAAACATAAAAGAACTCCTTGAAGGGTAAAACAGGGAATTGTCTCAAAGAGTATAAAGAATCTCAACTCCTTTGTGCTATTTATTCACGGCATTAATTGTGAGGTCCAACAGGCGGTGTCGGTTGGCAGATGCACCATTATCGGCCCCACGATCTGCACGAGGAGGGGGGGTGGAAAGGCACAAGGGCTCACATTCAAAACTCATCCTTTGGTGTATTGACACTTCAGTTATCAACAGCCCTTATTATCTGCTTAGCGGCAGATCGCAGCTTGCTGGTGACATAATAAGCTACAAATCACTGATGGGGCCTTTCTGCATTCTCCTAATTGTGTGTATTCTCTAGGAAAAAATTATCATTGGGGCTCTTGTCTTGATGAGAAATTGACGTTTTCTGGCGGAGCCTGGCGAGGACTATGTGGGGAGATAAGACTTATAGTTGTTTTAAAGGAGTGGAGCCATTCTTTGAGAGGCCTCTTTATTGCTCTAGTTGACCCACTTGATGAGTATGGATTTCATGAGGTCTTTTTCAGCATTTGAACTATAAAAGGTTCAGAATGACACCACCCCTTATAGACAAAAGATAACCTTGCCCTTTGAATATATTGATTCTTTATTAACTAGGCTGTTTAATGCAATGAAATGAGGCATTAGATTGAAGCCTATTTCAAGTGCTTTGAATAATCTTTAAAAGCTTGAAAGTCTTTTAAAAGCTGCTCTGCAATAATTGGCATATACTTTTAGGGATTTTGTTCCTTCATTTTGATTAAGGAATTTTTATCATCTTCCTATGCCTAAACTCACTGTAGCTGACACAACATATTTTCTCACCAGGGCTATTACCAAGTTACAGATAGGGATGTGTCATAAGTGGTGGATTGCTCTAGGACATGGTGTTCCTAGCACAAAATCTATGGGTTTCCTCCTTTTGTATTTCCTTTGCATTGAAAGTTAGACGAACCATTTAGAGGCTCATTATTCAAGCCTTTGAAATAAACCTAAAAGGAGAAACGCCAGCAGGCATCACACAGACTTTCATCCCTAAAAGCCATCTTTTAGGGGGATGCGTCTGATTATGCCACTGTTTAAATATGATACATAGATGCACACTCAAAGAAGTGGAACAATTTTCAATACATAATAATAATAATAATAATAATAAGTGCTCTCTACTTTTAACATTTGTTTTCATCAAACATAGAAATTATGGAAATACTGGAGAAGAAAGGAAACATAGTTAAATATCCTGGTTTTCCTGCTTTGTAAATTGTGGCTACAGTAAGCTGCACCTCCTCATCACACTCCATCATTTAACTGCTGAAACACAGTGATGAAGGAAAGAGTCCAGCATACAGCATGCCATTGGACAGTATAGACACAAGCACAAGCACATACATTTACTTTGGAACTCAGAGTTTCTCAGTGCCCTCTCAAAGTTGTCAGCAGTCCTGTGATTAATGGCAGGATAAAATTCACATAACAAACTCCCAGCCTTACCAGCATAGGTGCTGCTGTTGCTCTGACTGCTGTGCACGCAGCCAGACCCATATTGCTCTACAAATACCCTTCTTCAGTGTAGTCACACACATGGCATCTGGAGTAAGGAACTCAGACCTGTACTTCAGGCTTAGCTTTGGAACTGTCTCCCACAGGAGCACCCTTTGACTAGGAGGCCAAGTCATCCCCACCCCAGTGTATGTCAAATACATTATATGTACATCATACATACTGCAGTCCAGGGGATGAAATCTTTGGGTTCAGTCTTATAATTAACAAAAGCATTTGCTTCCTTATCAGCCTTTAAAAGACTTATTTGTCGACCTTCAGTGTCAAACCGCTGCATGCAAAATTTGGGTTGTGTTATGTTTAAAATACCTTTTCCTGTTTACACACTTTTACAATATCATATGAAAATAGAATTAAAAAAAAAAAAAGAAAGAAAGAAAGAAATTAATGTTACCTTCACATTACCAAAAGGGTGGCTGAAGCACAGTTTGATTAAATACTTCCCCAAGGCTGAGCAGCAAGTCATTGCTGAGCTCCAGAGCAGTGGTCTCCTTCCTCATCATCCTCAGGATGCATAAGCCCACATATAAAGGGCTGTGCTTTTGCTGAACCAAGATGTACCTTTGCATTCTGATGCTTAGAAATGAAACCCCCAGTGTTGCATTCTTTTCTTTTGTGTTTAGTCACTTTTTTAATAATCAAACCAGATAAAATTACTAAAAAATGAAATTCACAGACAAGAAATACTTTAATTAAATATTGTGTAAAATGAACATTTTTTTTATACAGTTAAATATATGAAAAAAATGTACAGATAAAACAATCTTATTGTAGGGTCTTTAACAGTAAAATCTACCATTTAGTGAAGCTTTCCGTCTGGAGACAATGAAGCGATGAGTGCATTGACTAAGTAATCTAAAACACAAACAGATTGCAGTTATGAAGAAACTTGCAGACTTTCTTAACATGTACAAGTGACCTCTTCTGTAGAGCAAAAAACCTTACTTAGACAAAATATAACGGAGGCAATTCAGTTCCAAAGTGACTTCTCAGGCTTTCCCACTTAGCTAAGCCTTATAGTTACCACACAGGAAATGTGCACGGCATTCCTCAGCTGGGATTCGCTGTATCGTTCTTGTCAACCTTTCCATAAATGCTATGCTAAAATGTGCATATTTGCCCAGAAATTAATAAAAAAAAGAATTAAAAAATGATCCCTCCTTTTTGGTTCAAACTTTAATTCTGCTGCAGTTTGCAGCATGTTTTGCAGTGCTGCGTTTGCAAACCATTTAGTGCAAAGGAAAAACAAAAAGAAAGGAAAAACAAAACTTGACGATTCTCTCTATGGATTTGGCACCAACAGCCACGATACACGATGGAGGTCATTCCAGTTTAAAAAGTACAGTCACCTGTGGGTCTGTTACAAAAAGTTCTGTAAAAAAAACTAATAAACCTAAATAAACCCCAACCATTTAAAAATTATGCATGATCCCGATTGATTTCCCATGAAACCTTTTGTCTGTTTTAAACAGTGCAGGGTTTGGGGGACTGCAGAGTGCAGCAGAGAAGAGACACATCAAGGAGTGATAGAATTGTACACCAGGTTTGTGCTTCTTTTTGTTTTACACCAGAACTCATCCAAATGAAGTAGTATTAACACTTGTGGTGTAAGCCTGTGATCAACCAGCACAAAAAAAGGTCTTCAAAGAAGTTCACTTTTAAGGCATCAGAGAAGTTAATGTGGCAAACATTTTTAATTAAAACATCAGAAGTGAATTTATTTTAAACTTTAGGCCTCTGAATTTTTTCCAGTAAACACAGTTCAGCTATGTGGCAAAGTCATGGGTGGCAGCTAAAAATGACTTTTTACAATCTCTTTTTTAGGGGAAAAAAAAAATCTAAAAAAAAATTTAAAAAGAAAAAAAAAAGGAAGAAAACAAAAATAAAAATGCAACCACAAAATAGATTCATCTTTTCTGTGGCTGTATCACATGCACATATTCTACTAGTATTCATTACAGCCATGTGGCACGATTTGGATTTGACTATACAACAAACGACTTTTTTTGTTGTTTTTTTTTTTCAAAAAGTATTTGTTCTGATAACTTAAAAATAATATAAAAATAAAGGATGAATTTGACTTTTCCTCAAAAATAATTAAAAAAAAAAAAGGAAATTATGGAAAGTCTAAATTATAGCAACTTTCTGAAGTACAAATGAAATGGACGGACACTGATTTAAAGAAAAGCATGAAGGCAACAGTTCTTGGCTTAATGCTATTCTCAGCATCACAATACCAGGCCATGACAAAAACCAAGACGTACAAGATTAAAAAAAAAAAAAAAAAAAAGAAAACAACCAAACCAAAACCCAAAATGATGAAAAGCAATATACAAAATTTCAAAGATAAATACAATATTTATAGTTGATATGTTACAAAATAAAGTCCCTTAGTGACTGCAAGTGTTTATGTGAAAGAAAGTGTTGCGATGAGTAAGACTATTTTATTCCTTACAGGCTTTCATAAGGAATAAAATCTGCTTTTCTAAAGGGTTTGAAGTGGATCTGAAAAAAAGTCAAGACAAGTGTATAAATATTTAGCTACAACTTTGGCAAAATCACAAAAGTCTACAATTTTATAACCACATACAAAACACATTAGGGGAGAAGGATCTAGAAGTCAAAAGGACAATTTTCTGGTACAAGAAACATAGACTTCACAGTAGCCTAAGAATGCAATAGTATACAGTGCTAGCAAAAGTTGAAAAAATGTTGCAGATCACACTTGCTTAACAGGAAGCTCTAGCAGTGGAAGTATATTTTTGTCTCTTTTTGTTTAACCAACAGACAGTAGCAATTCCTTTCTCTGTCAGTGTGCTTGTTGAAGGCAAGAGAATTCAATATCAAAGTTACAATTTCTAACTACAATAAGTTACAAAGTTCCATTTCATTAAGATGAAGTTAAGCAACGAGAAACCCTCCCGCGCCCGCCCCGCGCCCCGGTTGCCGTGGTTTTATTTTCCTAATCATATATTTATCCTTTTTTTTTTTTTGCTTTTTTTTTATTTTTTTTTTCCAGTTTGATGGCTCATAACCTCCTTGGCCCCCTTTTTGTGTTTTTGTTTTTTTTATTCCACCACAAAAAAAATATTTCACATTATAGAGATACACAACCATTGTGAATCTAGTTATGAGTACAGAAAAATGTTCGGAGGCATTTTTCATCAGTGTTTCATGATAATCAAAATGGTGCATCCACAAAGTTTCTCCCAACACATAGCAAGTACTAGACATAGCCAAGACGTAATCAGAAACTTTATACAAAATAGGCGTCGCTTTTTCCTTATTCTTCAGGACTGAGAAATGTGAAAATATGAGAAAAATTCAGTCAATAAAATGGAATTGTTCATGAAGAAGTAGGTTGTTTGCATGTAGATTCTTAATAGTTTAAATAAAATCTTTAAACAAAGTCTTTTTTTATTTTGTGGGTTGTTGGGTTTTTTGTTTTTGTTGGGTTTTTTTTTTTTTTTTTTTGTAGCATTTCCATTTGCTGCTGATTCTGTGTGAAGATACTGTTTCCATCAGCATGTCTTAATATACTAAACTTGTCCCCTAAGCTCATCCTCTGAAGCTTGGTGCTACGGTAGGTAAACAAAAGTGACTTTACATTGGCGGGACTACAAGCCCAGACATAGCTAAAAGAAAAAGAGAAGAGAAAATGAGCTGTTATTAACACGCTTGTGTAAAGGCATATTGGGTTCAAAGCAATCGCGATGCTCAGCACTGGGAGCAGGATGGGGCGGGTGGATGCAGACCTGGGTACCTCCACACCATGCCATGGCATCCTCTGACCAGGGGACCATGGACACGTGCATCTCCCAGTAAAATGCTCCATAAGGGCTGCATGGAGTGGGTTTTGTGCACAGAGCATGCCAACACCAACCACCACTTCATGACCCAGCATCCAGGTGGAAAACCTCCCATTTCCACAATTGTACTTTGTGGTAACAGAGGGCTGAGCAAGTCAAGGTCTCTCTAAAACCAAAGCCAAACATCCTACACCCACTATCAACTCTGGAGGTCAAGCACCATAAAAAAACATGAGATTAATACCCCTGATCAGCCACCTCCTGGTTTGTTAAACAGATAAAGACTGAGATGCCAACAAATACAGCTTTTTTCCTAGTTAACTCTTTGATAGAAACTTAATTTAGACAGTCTTTAATTTTAGTGTTGTTTAATTTTTGCCGTAATATTTCTCCTTAATTTATGTACAACAGATATTAATAAATTTGTTCGTGTAGTGATGTGAACTTCAATTTCTCAGTTCATTAATTTCAACAATATTAATTTATTTCAGATTCGCTGTTGCAGCTTTACGGTTTGGAAGAGCTGGGTACGTACACATTCCATGCATCACACAACCTCCTGTGGCAGCCACCAGTATCGCTCCAAGTGCTCTGGTGCCCCGGATGCTGTAAGCAGCTGTGTGAGCTGATGCTTGTATGGGACTATCTCCTCTAAAACACGTCAAACGGTGCTCTTGAAACAGGTTAGTTTTCCAGTTATTCTACTTTATTCCCCAATAAGATGTATTGAATACTCATTGAGAGCAGCCCTGAGGAGAAGGACTTGGGGTGTTAGTCAATGAGATGCTCCCCATGACCCGGGTTCAGTGTGTGCTTCAGCCCAGAACCTGCCATGTGCTGGGCTGCACCCCCAGATTGTGAGCAGAAGGTCGAGGGAGGGGATCCTGCCCCTCTTCTGCACTCTGGGGACTCCCCCCCCCTGCAGTCCTGATCCAGCTCTGGGGCAACAGCACAAGAGGGACATGGAGCTATCTAGTGGAAGGTATTCCTGCCTGTGGCAGGGCATTGAAATTGGATGAGCTTTGAAGTCCATTCCAATATAAACCAGTCTGGGATTCTGTGATTTTGTGAAATATGTCAAAATTGAAATGGATGTTACAATTTTGCATAGTTTATAATGCTGCATGTTTTAAACCTAAATAGTGATAGAAGTTACAACACTTAACTGGAGAACAGTGGGTATGTTAGTAGAGAACCTTTCAACCCAAACCATTTTGTTTCCTTATTGTATTTCCCCTGCATCTCCTCCACTCCAAGCTACGTTAGCCTGGGCCAACAGATGACCTAGCTCTGTATTTAGACTTGCTGAACCAAGTTCTCTCTTGGTTGGCTTCTCCTATGAGTTTACACCACATCAGGCATCCCCAGACAGGTTGAGTTACATGGGGTGCACCTGATCGAGGAGCCATGGAAGATCATTTTGAGGTGCTGCTATGCTGCTGTACAGTCATCAGCTGCCCTGGACGTCAAGATCACCACAAGTCAACCCAAAATACAAGGTTATCTTTTCTGGGTTATGTTCAGCAGGGACTGGGCATTGTATTCTATGTCAAGGTGAGACATGAGGTCCATTAGTCAGAGCCAGCTCAAGACATGTTCTGCCAGCAAAGTGCAAAAGTCCAGGTCTGATCCAGACATTTGCTTCTTCAAAGAACAACTTAGCAAAAAACAACCCAGATTTTTCTTCCAGAGACTCTATAAATACCTTCATAAATAGCACATCATTACTTGGTACTGAGACCCTGCACATCTTAATCACACATTTATCTTAATCTCATGTTTTGCTTCTGCTGTCTGAATATTTACATTGTCTGCAGCTGGGGGGGGGGGGGGGGGGAGAGAAAGTCTGAATTCTTTAATTTCAGCAGTTTAGCCATTTTTGTTGAATTCTATCTGTGGCACAATGGGAGGGGGGTGCAAAACTGGTGCTCCAAACATTTATTTCACTATACATTTTAGTAGCAACATTTGACAGCTGTGAATTCCTCCTGTGCAAATTGATAACAAATGCCTTCTAAAGAAAAATGGGGTGGCTAGTTTTTTAATAATAATTGTAATAGTTTCATCCAAGGGAAGAGCAGAAAATTAAGCAGGATGCAATTTTAAAGGAATATTGAGAACCTTTTGCTCTGTATTAAAGTCATAAAGCTTAACCAGAGAGCAATATCTTTCACAATCTATAGAAAGTAAATTACAATTGAAAACCAAGTTTGAACACACCTTGTAGTTGCAACTTTGCAGCAAGCCAGCACTTTCTCACTGAAAAAAACATCTTTTTATACTTTAAGTGTCCATTGTTTTAAACAGGAAAAAGCCCTTTGCTCTAAGGAACCCATACCCTAGCATCCTGCTCTTAAACAAAAATGGAAGCACTTCACTTTGTGGTCATAGACTATGAAATGGAAGTCATACAGAGTTAAAAAGAACGTGGCTTTTTGGATAAGGCCCAAAGGCCTCTTTTTGTAGACTTACAGGAGGACAAAGTGGGATAGGGATTGGAGTAACCTGCTCTAGTAGAAGGTGTCCCTGCCTGTGGCAGGCGGGTGGAACTGTATGAGCTTTAAGGTCCCTTCCAACCCAAACCATTCCACGATTCTATTACAAAAGAGAGTGAGGTTTCTCCTCTGTGAGATAAAGCTTCCGAGTTTTGATCTTAATGAGGTTATCAGTTGGCTGAGGATGGATGTGCAGCTGGTGGGTGGCACACAGGCACATCAAGAAAGACCACGTTAGCTCTGGCTGGCATTGCCTGCACCCTGACCTGTCTGAGATTTCTCTTTTATTCTTTTTCCTCATAACTCCTGTCTTGGATCTCTTTAGAACAACCCCTTGTTGGCTATAGACCTCTCCATGCTCATACTTTGGAAGTCCTAAACTGCAGAATGGCTTTCTGGGGACATGTTTACTAGCAGCAAGATCTTGCTTCTAGTGGTGGGCTTAGGTGGTCCTGATGCTTAGGGTGATGTTATGACAAGCCATAAGTTCTACCACCTCAACCTCTTCTTTAAACTATGTTAGGAGAAAAAACAGTCCAACTGAGGTCCAGATGGACTTTCATAGTTCTGCTCCTGCTTTCTCTCTATTTTAGAATTACCAAGAACAGCATTTTTCCAAATACAAACAAATCCTACCATGGTTTCCCCACCAAGGATCAGTGTGATTAACCCCTGTAAAAAGACTACTTGTGTCTGCAGAGCTGATACTTGTTGGATTTGGCTACGCTTTCATCTGACTGACTGCACAGTGCTAGCAAACCTTCATAGGAAAAACTGGGCTGCCTGGCCCCATCATGTTGGTGTGTGATGCCTTGTCATAGCAGGGTCCACAAGCTTCCCTGAAAACCACCTATCTAGTTTTTATCTCAGAACAGAGATAAGTGGGGAAAGGTGACATAACCAGCAATGAGAGGGAGGATATTCTGCCCTGTGGTTAAAAAAGCATGTCTTCCTTTCCTATCCAGATTCATAAACTGCAGGATTTACCTTAAGTACAACCACAGCGACCACCAGCTCTTCCTTCTACCTTAGCTTGTCTAAATGTATGTGACTATTCCTAACAGTGCAAGCTCCTCAGCTGTCACTCAGCTCCATCACATCCTGCTGTTAATGAGTTTGCACACTTGAAGATCACCGAAAAACTTTGGCTGCTTTGAACTGCAGCTCTTGAATTCCAGATTTTAATTTAAGGTAGAAAATGTGCTGATCAAAAAACTCTCAAGCTGCTTGTACAGCTCAGAAAGCAAGTAATTAAACTTTAAAAAGGGGTCAGTGTTAAAAAATGACTAAGAAAACAGGAAAAAAAGGAAGCAGAAACTCCTAAATAACTGTGCAGGTGAAATGCAGGATAAACAACAGTGATGAGACATTGGCACAGGGTGCCCAGAGAAGCTGTGGCTGCCCCATCCCTGGCAGTGCTCAAGGCCAGGTTGGACACAGGGGCTTGGAGCAAGCTGCTCCAGTTGAAGGTGTCCCTGCCTGTGGCAGGGGTTGGAGCTGGATGAGCTTTGAGGTCCCTTCCAACCCAGTTCTTGTCTGTGTTTCTATGAAATTCATCCCTGTCTTGCCACTCAATTCTGGCTGCATTTCAGTTCCAGGCACTGGTTGAGATAGGTGGGGAGAAGCTGACTGAAGCATTGTCAACCTGAAGCTTTTCATGAGTTCAGTCTGAATTAACTCAATGGCTCTAGTTGGATTAATGATGGTGGATGTCTGCTGTGATGCTAAAGGAACTCACCACAGATATGTCAGATGTGGTTTGATTTTCCCCTCAGCCCAAGGGAACCTGCACCCCCATATTTTACCCTTTGCCAAAGTACGCTTTCACAATGTGGAGCATCATCTCATGATGTGCTGTGCTACTTTGCATGAATAATTCAACTTTGTGTCACAATCCTGGCACTCAATGCTTTAACTACCAGACTAGAAAGACATTCTTGGTATTCACTGTAGTGACAGGACAAGGGGCAATGGGTTAAAACTTAAATAGGGGAAGTTTAGATTGGCTATAAGGAGGAAATTCTTTCCTGTTAGGGTGGTGAGGCACTGGAATGGGTTGCCCATGGAGGTTGTGAATGCTTCATCCCTGACAGTATTGAAGGCCAGGTTGGACAAAGCCTTGGGTGTCATGGTTTAGTGTGAGGTGTCCCTGCCCATGGCAGGGGATTGGAACTAGATGATCTTAAGGTCCTTTCCAACCCTAACTATTCTATGATTCTATGATTTCTCTGGGTCATTTTGTTCAACACAGAATGATTTGGTTTAGTTCCTTTAGATAGGTGAGGAAAACATAACAATTTATATTTATCTATTAATGGTTAACACTTCTATTTATTTTCAGTTTGGCTGCTGAAACAAAACCCAGCACTTCTGCACATCCCTGCATCTGGATGCATGTGTTTCAGAAGGTTTGAGTGTTTGCAGAGTAAGGACAGCCTGGTGAGGGAGTAGTGCAGGTCCCAGGGGCATCTAACCTGGAGCTATAGCAGCACCCACAGGATGCTGGACTTTGTTAGGGATGACAAATGGATTACAGCATCCTAAAATCAGAGTTGAAGGGATCAATAGACCTTCACTGGGCTGTCTGGGCATGGAAAAAGCTTAGTCTAAAGCTGGGCTGTTCCTCAGCCTAACAGCTAACTTCATGACTTATTTAGGAAAATCAGCATTAGTTGATTTAAAGTCATCTACTGGGCATTTATACAAAAAGCATTTTATCCCTGAGGATGAAGATGGATGGTTACTGGGGCTCTGGGGAAGCGCCAAGGGAGATTGGGTGCTCAGTGCAAGCATTTGGCCTGCCCAGTTCTTCCGAAAACCCCACTTTGCAGCAATCCAGACCTTTTAAGCACCTGAAAGCCTGAATATATGATGGGAAGCCCTTTCTTTACATACTGAAATTACAGAAATTCAGATCATTTTCGCTTAGATCTTTAAATAGTCTTATTTTTCAGAGTAAATCAATATCAACAGGTTAATGAGGATGTATCTATATAAAAATACCTGCTACAGAATAGCTGCCTCAGATTTAAGCCATGTGTTACAATTTTTATTATTAACAGTTAATATTACTTTATTTACTTTAAATTTTCTATTTTATTTCAGTATTTAATTTTTATACTAATGTCTTTTTATTAAAAGAGGACAATAAAACATTGTATTATTTTATAATCCTTCCTAAGAATATTGCTTATTCCTTTTCTAGGTATAAGCAATAGTTTAGTTTTCTACTTAAAGTAACATAGTAAAGCCTTCACTAAAGGTCTATGCAATGACAAAAATTGTTAATCTAATTATCCTTTTCTTTAACATCCATTTTACCGTAAGATTTCTGTAGCTGGATGCTCTGCCCCTCACTGACCTGAGTGCACAATAAGCTCTCAGGTGCTTCTTTGGGCCACGGGCTTAATAACAAGATACAGCTTTTGAGATCCTGGTCTCAAATGGCCTGGATTTTGGGTGGACAAGCAATTCTGTGGGATCACATCTCTCCAAAGTGCCTTAAATTGGATACCACAAAATGCAGATGTCCAGAATTAGTTTAGCAAATCAAGATATCCGTCTTTATCTGTTTGCCTGTGAGTGCTCATTGTATTAGAGATATTGTAGCAATACAAAGAATAAATAATACTGAGCTACCTTACATCTTAACTAAGAAAGTCAAGAGGAGGGACTTGACTCCAGGGTAAGAGTGTCCACAACCCTTTCTGGCATCAATGGGATTTGAAGTGCTTCAGTTTACTGCCCTGTGCACCGAGGCTGAAGATTTGTAAAACAGAGGCAAACAAACCTTTTCCAGGGCTCTAATGCATCTGACAGCATTATCTTCTAAATGTTAAAATATGCCATAAAAAGGAAGGCTTCTTTGTTCATATTTTTATTCTTCCACCAAACGTATACTGTATCGCACTTCCTCCTGCCCCACTCCCAGCAGGTGACCACGGGAATTCTGCAACTGATTTACAAATGGTTCATTACACTACCCACACCAAATCACACCAAGTAAAAAATGCAGAAGCTTAAAATTGCCTGCCTTAATTAAAATATTTAGTTGCTCATTTAGGGGAGTAACCCCTCAAACACCACAGTAAGAATGAGTTGGGACCAACAGAGCATGCAAACTCACTGCACAAGGGGCTGGCTAGTCCAAGGGAAGGTAAGTTCGCCAAGTAAGAGCTTAACCTGATTTACAGTTCACCAAGTAAGAGCTTAACCTGTTTCATACTAATTTGACATATATTAAAACAACTGTTGCATCCAATACGAAATGAGGAAATCACATCACGGCACACTGGAATGCTGCTGGTTTTAAGCATCCATAGAAAGGTGTTCTGATAACATACATGAAACCTCCAAAGAGATACAGTCTTACTTTAAAATTTAAGGCACAAATTCCTAAGGGAAAATGCCACAAAATCAACCGGTGTTTCTTCTAATGTAAGTATTAAAAATGAACTAAGATTTGCTTAAAATCTCAGCATACCATTCCCGCTACCCTACTTCTTCTCCTGCTTTTGCATCACTACAAGAGCACCAGAAACCTAAAAAAAACCCAAAAATAGCCAGGTACCTTTCTCCAAAATAAACTGATCAAGGCTCAAGTGTATGCACCAAAAAAAGCAATACACAGAAAATTGAGAGAGATCCAGCTCACCTTGAAGTCCATTTCCATTTGCACTGGTGCAAGATGGTGGAGGAGAGGCTTGGGGCCTGACAACAGGAGCAAAGGCGCTCTTTTGTTTCACTGCAGAGATGACATTGGCAGGTGAGAATGAGAAAATGCCGTGTGTACTGCTACAGTTTGAAGGGAGGGTGACCGAAGAGGCTGCCATGGTAGGGCTTGACGGCACTACTGCAATAAAGCAAAAATAATCAGGACTCAGATTGAGGTTTTCACGGCAAACACGGAAAAAGAGAGTGATAGGGCCTTGCCTCTTAAAATATATATAGGTATATATATATTATAAAAAAATATATATAAAAGAAAAAAAATGAAATGCCTTGGCTTGGCCACTCTCTGGATAACAGGCAAACTCTTTTGTGTTGGACTTTTGTTACAAATTGTGCAGTCCAATTTTGGGTTTTTTTCTCTATCTGAGATTGTATTATGGCACAAACAGATCAATTTATTATAGTCATTTTTACGTCCAGCCTCCAGAGTCACCCCTCCTTTTATCCAGTAGCTCACAATAGAGGAAATCAAAACAATGCAAGTATTTGATTTTTGTAGTAAATATGAATCTGTATGATGATGTGTTACCAAAAATAGACACTTACTGCCATAAGGAGAGTTAGCTGAGGAGCCATTAAGAAATCCAGGGGAACCTGGTACACCTAGATTGGGCATGCCGGCATTGCCATATCCATTCATGCTATTGCTGACTGTGTTGTAATTGGACTGCTGAGGAGTACTGCTGGGAACATATCCTCGCGGGGAAACACTGCTTGTGTTGCGACTGTAACCTACTGTGTTAGAAACCCCCCCACCCCAAAAAGATCATGTTATTTTATAATATAGACTTAGGGCTGGGGGGTTTCCTCATGCAGCATATATTACACAGTTTTAATTGATTGCACAGCTTTGCTCTAAGTTGTCTCTTACTGCCCTATCAACTCTTGCAGTTTGAGATAACCTTATCACGCCAACCCTACTTAAATCATCTGCGAGCACTCTATGTTGTCTCTCCTCTTAGCACAGACAGCCAACAAAAGCTCTCTTCGATCCAGCTGTGTCAGGTGCCTTCACGTTTGTCTTTAGGAGCAATTATCAACAGGCTCAAGTCCTGCTTTGTACCAACACACTGAATGAACTTTCAGCCTCTCCAGGCCTTCAAATGCCAGAGCTGACAAGAAAAACTTTTTTTTTGTTGCATTGATTTACTTTAAAAGGCTGTTTTGGGGTCTTCATTTTATGACTGATATTTTTATACTAACAACAGGCTCGTACTTGCGTAAGGTGTAGCCATCAGTGAAAACTAATTCAAGATCAAGTTCAGAATTTTATAAGGCTTATTAGCTTGGAAATGCATTAAAAGACAATCTTTTTAGAAGAGGAAACATAGCAGAATCAGGATTTTAAACAACAATTTGTTCCTATCTGAGCAATCAATTTGATAATTATGTTGCAAGCAAAAAAAAAAATACTGGTTTGAGCAGAGCTAATAATCCTGTTTCCCTCCTTTCATTAGTATCAAAATTAATTTTAAATGCAATCTGCCACATGCATTTTCAATTACAACAGGTAAATTAAATCAACTATTACTTTTATTAGTAACATATATGTCACACGTGCCTATAAACAAAGTATTCTAAAATCACAGACATCAAATTAGATTTATCTGTGTAAATAGTCCAAAAGCAGGTGGAGATACCGAGACATAATTGTTCTCTAAAATAACACACACTTTGCATATTTACTGTGAATAATAAAGAGCTTTCTACACTGTTTTTTGGGTTTTTCTCCACTGGAGATGCTTTATGATAACAGTAAACGAAAGAACAGGAAGAATTAGATATTACGAGAAGGTTAAAGGTGGCATTTCATTACACAACCAGTCATACGACTACAGGGAGAAAAAGAGGTAGAACACAGCAGTGGCACCAGCTCGGATTAATAGGGACTGGCCAAAAGCAGGCAAGAACATGATTAACTCTTGAAATGCCACCTACCTTGGTCATTGGCTTGTGAGGTTTCGGACACATTCACCGCAAGCTGGCTGCTGAAGGAGTTGACTCCCATCATGCCGGTGTGAGCAGGAGTGTTGGCTAGAGTGGGGATCTGGTTGTGGTTGCGTGGCACGCTGTATAACGCCTCAGCAATGTCAGCTGCTCGTTTCAGGATGATTTCCTGCAAGGATATAAAATCAGACGCTAATTTGCACAAATATCCCAATATTTGGAATATTGCAATATGGCAGTAATGTTAACGATCCACAGATTGATGGGAAATCATAGGGAGGGTGGGGGTTTTGCTGCTTGTTGCAGCTACACCTTCCGTTCTCCTTACGTACCGGAGCACTTTGCAGTTTCATGTCAACACAGTAAGTATAAAGAAATAAAGAAATTAACATAAGATTACAGTTTAGTGCTGCAAGTCATGTGAAAACAAGTAACACACAATTCATTCATCCAGGGCAGTAGATGTATTTTCAGCAGTTTGCAAAACACAGTATGTTTTATCCGCTCTGTTTAGCAGATTTCTTTAGGACTTCCCATTAGTCACTGTATATTTTGGCCCGAGTTCAAGGTTATTCTCTTGCCTTAATGATTGCTTATGCTTTTGGCACCTTGCACTTCATTGTCATTTCTGATAGGCAAACTAGCGTTGAGAAGAGAATGGGAAGATGAAGCGTTTCCCTCAGAGCATTGCATCACATCAGAGTGCCCTCAAGGTGGCTGGCAAAGCCAGGCTGTGTCCAAAAAGAACAACATGCTGGGGCTCTGCCAGCTTTGCAAAGAGCAGGTATTGATTTACATCCAGAGGTGTGGAGACAAAGAGCGCACTGGTGACCTACCTGGTTGTTGTGGGGCATCCCGTATAGGGCTTCAACAAGGTCTGCTGCTCTTTTAAGTAATACTTCCTAGAGAAAAGCAAACAACCTGCGTTATGTTTCACTAAATGCAGCCACCATTCCAAGCAGAAAGTGCAATAACATTGGTGGCTTCTATAATTATGAGGGACCAAGAAAGGGGGTAAAATATAGCTCATGCTATATTTAGTGGATGTATTACAAAGATAGGAAGGTATTTTGTTTTGGAGGGAAATACTGTTTGAAGTTAAAGTTAGATACGAGCCTAAAAATAATATTGGGTTTTACATCCAGCTGTTCAATTATGATTGACTAGAAAAGGTGTTTGCTGCTGTAGCATGTAGCTCTCGTGCTGAATTAGTGAAATCAGTGCTTGAGGTTTAATGATGTAGTCTTATGGGTATTAAACAAACAAACACATGGTAGAGATATGAAAGGCACAGGCATCACATTTGGCTGTTAATTCCTAGCACTTTAGTGGTGAAGAACAATAAGTAATTTTCCATAT